>NW_027650044.1:0-187504 GCF_965287045.1 Carcharhinus amblyrhynchos | reverse complement strand
GTGGGGTGGTGGATAAGGGGGACAGTGATGTGTGTGGGTAGTGGGGGGGGTGGATAAGGGGGACAGTGATGTGTGTGGGTAGTGAGGGGGGGGTGATAAGGGGGACAGTGATGTGTGTGGGTAGTGGGGGGGGTGGATAAGGGGGACAGTGATGTGTGCGGGTAGTGGGGGGGGGTGGATAAGGGGGACAGTGATGTGTGTGTGTAGTGGGGGGTGGATAAGGGGGACAGTGATGTGTGTGGGTAGTGGGGGATGGTGGATAAGGGGGACAGTGATGTGTGTGGGTAGTGGGGGGGGTGGATAAGGGGGACAGTGATGTGTGTGGGTAGTGGGGGTGTGGATAAGGGGGACAGTGATGTGTGTGGGTAGTGGGGGGGGTGGATAAGGGGGACAGTGATGTGTGTGGGTAGTGGGGGGGGGTGGATAAGGGGGACAGTGATGTGTGTGGGTAGTGGGGGGGGTGGATAAGGGGGACAGTGATGTGTGTGGGCAGTGGGGGGGGTGGATAAGGGGGACAGTGATGTGTGTGGGTAGTGGGGGGGGTGGATAAGGGGGACAGTGATGTGTGTGGGTAGTGGGGGGGTGGATAAGGGGGACAGTGATGTGTGTGGGTAGTGGGGGGGTGGATAAGGGGGACAGTGATGTGTGTGGGTAGTGGGGGTGGATAAGGGGGACAGTGATGTGTGTGGGTAGTGGGGGGGTGGATAAGGGGGACAGTGATGTGTGTGGGAAGTGGGGGGGGGATAAGGGGGACAGTGATGTGTGTGGGTAGTGGGGGGTTGGATAAGGGGGACAGTGATGTGTGTGGGTAGTGGTGGGGGGTGGATAAGGGGGACAGTGATGTGTGTGGGTAGTGGGGGGGGTGGATAAGGGGGACAGTGATGTGTGTGGGTAGTGGGGGGGGTGGATAAGGGGGACAGTGATGTGTGTGGGTAGTGGGGGGGGTGGATAAGGGGGACAGTGATGTGTGTGGGTAGTGGGGGGGGTGGATAAGGGGGACAGTGATGTGTGTGGGTAGTGGGGGGGGTGGATAAGGGGGACAGTGATGTGTGTGGGTAGTGGGGGGGGTGGATAAGGGGGACAGTGATGGGGGGACAGTGATGTGTGTGGGTAGTGGGGGACGGTGGATAAGGGGGACAGTGATGTGTGTGGGTAGTGGGGGGGTGGATAGGGGGACAGTGATGTGTGTGGGTAGTGGGGGGGGTGGATAAGGGGGACAGTGATGTGTGTGGGTAGTGGGGGGGGTGGATAAGGGGGACAGTGATGTGTGTGGGTAGTGGGGGGGGTGGATAAGGGGGACAGTGATGTGTGTGGGTAGTGGGGGGGGTGGATAAGGGGGACAGTGATGTGTGTGGGTAGTGGGGGGGTGGATAAGGGGGACAGTGATGTGTGTGGGTAGTGGGGGGGGTGGATAAGGGGGACAGTGATGTGTGTGGGTAGTGGGGGGACGGTGGATAAGGGGGACAGTGATGTGTGTGGGTAGTGGGGGGGGTGGATAAGGGGGACAGTGATGTGTGTGGGTAGTGGGGGGGTGGATAAGGGGGACAGTGATGTGTGTGGGTAGTGGGGGGGGGTGGATAAGGGGGACAGTGATGTGTGTGGGTAGTGGGGGGGGTGGATAAGGGGGACAGTGATGTGTGTGGGTAGTGGGGGGGTGGATAAGGGGGACAGTGATGTGTGTGGGTAGTGGGGGGGTGGATAAGGGGGACAGTGATGTGTGTGGGTAGTGGGGGGGGTGGATAAGGGGGACAGTGATGTGTGTGGGTAGTGGGGGGGGTGGATAAGGGGGACAGTGATGTGTGTGGGTAGTGGGGGGGGTGGATAAGGGGGACAGTGATGTGTGTGGGTAGTGGGGGGGTGGATAAGGGGGACAGTGATGTGTGTGGGTAGTGGGGGGGTGGATAAGGGGGACAGTGATGTGTGTGGGTAGTGGGGGGGGTGGATAAGGGGGACAGTGATGTGTGTGGGTAGTGGGGGGGTGGATAAGGGGGACAGTGATGTGTGTGGGTAGTGGGGGGGTGGATAAGGGGGACAGTGATGTGTGTGGGTAGTGGGGGGGGTGGATAAGGGGGACAGTGATGTGTGTGGGTAGTGGGGGGGGTGGATAAGGGGGACAGTGATGTGTGTGGGTAGTGGGGGGGTGGATAAGGGGGACAGTGATGTGTGTGGGTAGTGGGGGGTGGATAAGGGGGACAGTGATGTGTGTGGGTAGTGGGGGGGTGGATAAGGGGGACAGTGATGTGTGTGGGTAGTGGGGGGGTGGATAAGGGGGACAGTGATGTGTGTGGGTAGTGGGGGGGTGGATAAGGGGGACAGTGATGTGTGTGGGTAGTGGGGGGGTGGATAAGGGGGACAGTGATGTGTGTGGGTAGTGGGGGGGGATAAGGGGGACAGTGATGTGTGGGGTAGTGGGGTGGATAGGGGGGGGGTGTGGGGGGTGGATAAGGGGGACAGTGATGTGTGTGGGTAGTGGGGGGGGTGGATAAGGGGGACAGTGATGTGTGTGGGTAGTGGGGGGGTGGATAAGGGGGACAGTGATGTGTGTGGGTAGTGGGGGGGTGGATAAGGGGGACAGTGATGTGTGTGGGTAGTGGGGGGGGTGGATAAGGGGGACAGTGATGTGTGTGGGTAGTGGGGGGGGTGGATAAGGGGGACAGTGATGTGTGTGGGTAGTGGGGGGGGTGGATAAGGGGGACAGTGATGTGTGTGGGTAGTGGGGGGGTGGATAAGGGGGACAGTGATGTGTGTGGGTAGTGGGGGGGTGGATAAGGGGGACAGTGATGTGTGTGGGTAGTGGGGGGGGTGGATAAGGGGGACAGTGATGTGTGTGGGTAGTGGGGGGGTGGATAAGGGGGACAGTGATGTGTGTGGGTAGTGGGGGGGGTGGATAAGGGGGACAGTGATGTGTGTGGGTAGTGGGGGGGGTGGATAAGGGGGACAGTGATGTGTGTGGGTAGTGGGGGGGTGGATAAGGGGGACAGTGATGTGTGTGGGTAGTGGGGGGGGTGGATAAGGGGACAGTGATGTGTGTGGGTAGTGGGGGGGTGGATAAGGGGGACAGTGATGTGTGTGGGTAGTGGGGGGGGTGGATAAGGGGGACAGTGATGTGTGTGGGTAGTGGGGGGGTGGATAAGGGGGACAGTGATGTGTGTGGGTAGTGGGGGGGTGGATAAGGGGGACAGTGATGTGTGTGGGTAGTGGGGGGGGGTGGATAAGGGGGACAGTGATGTGTGTGGGTAGTGGGGGGGGTGGATAAGGGGGACAGTGATGTGTGTGGGTAGTGGGGGGGTGGATAAGGGGGACAGTGATGTGTGTGGGTAGTGGGGGGGGTGGATAAGGGGGACAGTGATGTGTGTGGGTAGTGGGGGGGGTGGATAAGGGGGACAGTGATGTGTGTGGGTAGTGGGGGGGGTGGATAAGGGGGACAGTGATGTGTGTGGGTAGTGGGGGGGGGGGTGGATAAGGGGGACAGTGATGTGTGTGGGTAGTGGGGGGGTGGATAAGGGGGACAGTGATGTGTGTGGGTAGTGGGGGGGGTGGATAAGGGGGACAGTGATGTGTGTGGGTAGTGGGGGGGGTGGATAAGGGGGACAGTGATGTGTGTGGGTAGTGGGGGGGGTGGATAAGGGGGACAGTGATGTGTGTGGGTAGTGGGGGGGTGGATAAGGGGGACAGTGATGTGTGTGGGTAGTGGGGGGGGTGGATAAGGGGGACAGTGATGTGTGTGGGTAGTGGGGGGGTGGATAAGGGGGACAGTGATGTGTGTGGGTAGTGGGGGGGGTGGATAAGGGGGACAGTGATGTGTGTGGGTAGTGGGGGGGTGGATAAGGGGGACAGTGATGTGTGTGGGTAGTGGGGGGTGGATAAGGGGGACAGTGATGTGTGTGGGTAGTGGGGGGGTGGATAAGGGGGACATTGATGTGTGTGGGTAGTGGGGGGGGTGGATAAGGGGGACAGTGATGTGTGTGGGTAGTGGGGGGGGTGGATAAGGGGGACAGTGATGTGTGTGGGTGGGGGGGGGTGGATAAGGGGGACAGTGATGTGTGTGGGTAGTGGCGGGGGTGGATAAGGGGGACAGTGATGTGTGTGGGTAGTGGGGTGTGGATAAGGGGGACAGTGATGTGTGTGGGTAGTGGGGGGGTGGATAAGGGGGACAGTGATGTGTGTGGGTAGTGGGGGGTTGGATAAGGGGGACAGTGATGTGTGTGGGTAGTGGGGGGGTGGATAAGGGGGACAGTGATGTGTGTGGGTAGTGGGGGGGTGGATAAGGGGGACAGTGATGTGTGTGGGTAGTGGGGGGGGTGGATAAGGGGGACAGTGATGTGTGTGGGTAGTGGGGGGGTGGATAAGGGGGACAGTGATGTGTGTGGGTAGTGGGGGGGTGGATAAGGGGGACAGTGATGTGTGTGGGTAGTGGGGGGGTGGATAAGGGGGACAGTGATGTGTGTGGGTAGTGGGGGGGGTGGATAAGGGGGACAGTGATGTGTGTGGGTAGTGGGGGGGGTGGATAAGGGGGACAGTGATGTGTGTGGGTAGTGGGGGAGGTGGATAAGGGGGACAGTGATGTGTGTGGGTAGTGGGGGGGTGGATAAGGGGGACAGTGATGTGTGTGGGTAGTGGGGGGGGGTGGATAAGGGGGACAGTGATGTGTATGGGTAGTGGGGGGGGTGGATAAGGGGGACAGTGATGTGTGTGGGTAGTGGGGGGGGTGGATAAGGGGGAAAGTGATGTGTGTGGGTAGTGGGGGGGGTGGATAAGGGGGACAGTGATGTGTGTGGGTAGTGGGGGGGGTGGATAAGGGGGACAGTGATGTGTGTGTGTAGTGGGGGGGGTGGATAAGGGGGACAGTGATGTGTGTGGGTAGTGGGGGGGTGGATAAGGGGGACAGTGATGTGTGTGGGTAGTGGGGGGGGTGGATAAGGGGGACAGTGATGTGTGTGGGTAGTGGGGGGGTGGATAAGGGGGACAGTGATGTGTGTGGGTAGTGGGGGGGTGGATAAGGGGGACAGTGATGTGTGTGGGTAGTGGGGGGGTGGATAAGGGGGACAGTGATGTGTGTGGGTAGTGGGGGGGGTGGATAAGGGGGACAGTGATGTGTGTGGGTAGTGGGGGGGGGTGGATAAGGGGGACAGTGATGTGTGTGGGTAGTGGGGGGGGTGGATAAGGGGGACAGTGATGTGTATGGGTAGGGGGGGGGGGTGGATAAGGGGGACAGTGATGTGTGTGGGCTGTGGGGGGGTGGATAAGGGGGACAGTGATGTGTGTGGGCAGTGGGGGGGGGTGGATAAGGGGGACAGTGATGTGTGTGGGCAGTGGGGGGGTGGATAAGGGGGACAGTGATGTGTGTGGGTAGTGGGGGGGGTGGATAAGGGGGACAGTGATGTGTGTGGGTAGTGGGGGGGTGGATAAGGGGGACAGTGATGTCTGTGGGTAGTGGGGGGGTGGATAAGGGGGACAGTGATGTGTGTGGGTAGTGGGGTGGTGGATAAGGGGGACAGTGATGTGTGTGGGTAGTGGGGGTGTGGATAAGGGGGACAGTGATGTGTGTGGGTAGTGGGGGGGGTGGATAAGGGGACAGTGATGTGTGTGGGTAGTTGGGGGGGGTGGATAAGGGGGACAGTGATGTGTGTGGTAAGTGGGGAGGGTGGATAAGGGGGACAGTGATGTGTGTGGGTAGTTGGGGGGGGTGGATAAGGGGGACAGTGATGTGTGTGGGTAGTGGGGGGGTGGATAAGGGGGACAGTGATGTGTGTGGGTAGTGGGGGGGGGTGGATAAGGGGGACAGTGATGTGTGTGGGTAGTTGGGGGGTGGATAAGGGGGACAGTGATGTGTGTCGGTAGTGGGGGGGGTGGATAAGGGGGACAGTGATGTGTGTGGGTAGTTGGGGGGGGTGGATAAGGGGGACAGTGATGTGTGTGGGTAGTGGGGGTGTGGATAAGGGGGACAGTGATGTGTGTGGGTAGTTGGGGGGGTGGATAAGGGGGACAGTGATGTGTGTGGGTAGTGGGGGGGGGTGGATAAGGGGGACAGTGATGTGTGTGCGTAGTGGGGGGGGTGGATAAGGGGGACAGTGATGTGTGTGGGTAGTGGGGGGGGTGGATAAGGGGGACAGTGATGTGTGTGTGTAGTGGGGGGGGTGGATTAGGGGGACAGTGATGAGTGTGGGTAGTGGGGGGGGTGGATAAGGGGGACAGTGATGTGTGTGCGTAGTGGGGGGGTAGATAAGGGGGACAGTGATGTGTGTGGGTAGTGGGGGGTGTGGATAAGGGGGACAGTGATGTGTGTGGGTAGTGGGGGGGGGATAAGGGGGACAGTGATGTGTGTGGGTAATGGGGGGGGTGGATAAGGGGGACAGTGATGTGTGTGGGTAATGGGGGGGTGGATAAGGGGGACAGTGATGTGTGTGGGTAGTGGGGGGGTGGATAAGGGGGACAGTGATGTGTGTGGGTAGTGGGGGGTGGATAAGGGGGACAGTGATGTGTGTGGGTAGTGGGGGTGTGGATAAGGGGGACAGTGATGTGTGTGGTTAGTGGGGGGTGGATAAGGGGGACAGTGATGTGTGTGGGTAGTTGGGGGGGTGGATAAGGGGGACAGTGATGTGTGTGGGTAGTGGGGGGGGTGGATAAGGGGGATAGTGATGTGTGTGGGTAGTGGGGGGGGTGGATAAGGGGGACAGTGATGTGTGTGGCTAGTGGGGGGGGTGGATAAGGGGGATAGTGATGTGTGTGGGTAGTGGGGGGGGGTGGATAAGGGGGACAGTGATGTGTGTGGGTAGTGGGGGGGTGGATAAGGGGGACAGTGATGTGTGTGGGTAGTGGGGGGGTGGATAAGGGGGACAGTGATGTGTGTGGGTAGTGGGGGGGGGGTGGATAACGGGGACAGTGATGTGTGTGGGTAGTAGGGGGTGGTGGATAAGGGGGACAGTGATGTGTGTGGGTAGTGGGGGGGGTGGATAAGGGGGACAGTGATGTGTGTGGGTAGTGGGGGGGGGTGGATAAGGGGGACAGTGATGTGTGTGGGTAGTGGGGGGGGTGGATAAGGGGGACAGTGATGTGTGTGGGTAGTGGGGGGGGTGGATAAGGGGGACAGTGATGTGTGTGGGTAGTGGGGGGGGTGGATAAGGGGGACAGTGATGTGTGTGGGTAGTGGGGGGGTGGATAAGGGGGACAGTGATGTGTGTGGGGGGGGGTGGATAAGGGGGACAGTGATGTGTGTGGGTAGTGGCGGGGGTGGATAAGGGGGACAGTGATGTGTGTGGGTAGTGGGGTGTGGATAAGGGGGACAGTGATGTGTGTGGGTAGTGGGGGGGTGGATAAGGGGGACAGTTATGTGTGTGGGTAGTGGGGTTGGATAAGGGGGACAGTGATGTGTGTGGGTAGTGGGGGGGGTGGATAAGGGGGACAGTGATGTGTGTGGGTAGTGGGGGGGTGGATAAGGGGGACAGTGATGTGTGTGGGTAGTGGGGGGGGTGGATAAGGGGGACAGTGATGTGTGTGGGTAGTGGGGGGGTGGATAAGGGGGACAGTGATGTGTGTGGGTAGTCGGGGGGTGGATAAGGGGGACAGTGATGTGTGTGGGTAGTGGGGGGGTGGATAAGGGGGACAGTGATGTGTGTGGGTAGTGGGGGGGGTGGATAAGGGGGACAGTGATGTGTGTGGGTAGTCGGGGAGGTGGATAAGGGGGACAGTGATGTGTGTGGGTAGTGGGGGGGGTGGATAAGGGGGATAGTGATGTGTGTGGGTAGTGGGGGAGGTGGATAAGGGGGACAGTGATGTGTGTGGGTAGTGGGGGGGTGGATAAGGGGGACAGTGATGTGTGTGGGTAGTGGAGGGTTTGGATAAGGGGGACAGTGATGTGTGTGGGTAGTGGGGGGGTGGATAAGGGGGACAGTGATGTGTGTGGGTAGTGGGGGGGGGTGGATAAGGGGGACAGTGATGTGTATGGGTAGTGGGGGGGGTGGATAAGGGGGACAGTGATGTGTGTGGGTAGTGGGGGGGGGTGGATAAGGGGGAAAGTGATGTGTGTGGGTAGTGGGGGGGGTGGATAAGGGGGACAGTGATGTGTGTGGGTAGTGGGGGGGGGTGGATAAGGGGGACAGTGATGTGTGTGTGTAGTGGGGGGGGTGGATAAGGGGGACAGTGATGTGTGTGGGTAGTGGGGGGGTGGATAAGGGGGACAGTGATGTGTGTGGGTAGTTGGGGGGGTGGATAAGGGGGACAGTGATGTGTGTGGGTAGTGGGGGTGTGGATAAGGGGGACAGTGATGTGTGTGGGTAGTGGGGGGGTGGATAAGGGGGACAGTGATGTGTGTGGGTAGTGGGGGGGGTGGATAAGGGGGACAGTGATGTGTGTGGGTAGTGGGGGGGGTGGATAAGGGGGACAGTGATGTGTGTGGGTAGTGGGGGGGGGTGGATAAGGGGGACAGTGATGTGTGTGGGTAGTGGGGGGGGTGGATAAGGGGGACAGTAATGTGTATGGGTAGTGGGGGGGGTGGATAAGGGGGACAGTGATGTGTGTGGGCAGTGGGGGGGTGGATAAGGGGGACAGTGATGTGTGTGGGCGTTGGGGGTGGTGGATAAGGGGGACAGTGATGTGTGTGGGCAGTGGGGGGGTGGATAAGGGGGACAGTGATGTGTGTGGGTAGTGGGGGGGTGGATAAGGGGGACAGTGATGTCTGTGGGTAGTGGGGGGGTGGATAAGGGGGACAGTGATGTGTGTGGGTAGTGGGGTGGTGGATAAGGGGGACAGTGATGTGTGTGGGTAGTGGGGGTGTGGATAAGGGGGACAGTGATGTGTGTGGGTAGTGGGGGGGGGTGGATAAGGGGACAGTGATGTGTGTGGGTAGTTGGGGGGGGTGGATAAGGGGGACAGTGATGTGTGTGGGTAGTGGGGAGGGTGGATAAGGGGGACAGTGATGTGTGTGGGTAGTGGGGGGGGGTGGATAAGGGGGACAGTGATGTGTGTGGGTAGTGGGGGGGTGGATAAGGGGGACAGTGATGTGTGTGGGTAGTGGGGGGGGGTGGATAAGGGGGACAGTGATGTGTGTGGGTAGTTGGGGGGTGGATAAGGGGGACAGTGATGTGTGTCGGTAGTGGGGGGGGTGGATAAGGGGGACAGTGATGTGTGTGGGTAGTTGGGGGTGGTGGATAAGGGGGACAGTGATGTGTGTGGGTAGTGGGGGTGTGGATAAGGGGGACAGTGATGTGTGTGGGTAGTTGGGGGGGTGGATAAGGGGGACAGTGATGTGTGTGGGTAGTGGGGGGGGGTGGATAAGGGGGACAGTGATGTGTGTGCGTAGTGGGGGGGGTGGATAAGGGGGACAGTGATGTGTGTGGGTAGTGGGGGGGGTGGATAAGGGGGACAGTGATGTGTGTGTGTAGTGGGGGGGGTGGATTAGGGGGACAGTGATGTGTGTGGGTAGTGGGGGGGGTGGATAAGGGGGACAGTGATGTGTGTGCGTAGTGGGGGGGTAGATAAGGGGGACAGTGATGTGTGTGGGTAGTGGGGTTGGATAAGGGGGACAGGGATGTGTGTGGGTAGTGGGGTTGGATAAGGGGGACAGTGATGTGTGTGGGTAGTGGGGGGGGGTGGATAAGGGGGACAGTGATGTGTGTGGGTAGTGGGGGGGGGTGGATAAGGGGGACAGTGATGTGTGTGGGTAGTGGGGGGGGTGGATAAGGGGGACAGTGATGTGTGTGGGTAGTGGGGGGGGGTGGATAAGGGGGACAGTGATGTGTGTGGGTAGTGGGGGGGGTGGATAAGGGGGACAGTGATGTGTGTGGGTAGTGGGGGGGTGGATAAGGGGGACAGTGATGTCTGTGGGTAGTGGGGGGGTGGATAAGGGGGACAGTGATGTGTGTGGGTAGTGGGGTGGTGGATAAGGGGGACAGTGATGTGTGTGGGTAGTGGGGGTGTGGATAAGGGGGACAGTGATGTGTGTGGGTAGTGGGGGGGGGTGGATAAGGGGACAGTGATGTGTGTGGGTAGTTGGGGGGGGTGGATAAGGGGGACAGTGATGTGTGTGGGTAGTGGGGAGGGTGGATAAGGGGGACAGTGATGTGTGTGGGTAGTGGGGGGGGGTGGATAAGGGGGACAGTGATGTGTGTGGGTAGTGGGGGGTGGATAAGGGGGACAGTGATGTGTGTGGGTAGTGGGGGGGGGTGGATAAGGGGGACAGTGATGTGTGTGGGTAGTTGGGGGGTGGATAAGGGGGACAGTGATGTGTGTCGGTAGTGGGGGGGGTGGATAAGGGGGACAGTGATGTGTGTGGGTAGTTGGGGGTGGTGGATAAGGGGGACAGTGATGTGTGTGGGTAGTGGGGGTGTGGATAAGGGGGACAGTGATGTGTGTGGGTAGTTGGGGGGGTGGATAAGGGGGACAGTGATGTGTGTGGGTAGTGGGGGGGGGTGGATAAGGGGGACAGTGATGTGTGTGCGTAGTGGGGGGGGTGGATAAGGGGGACAGTGATGTGTGTGGGTAGTGGGGGGGGTGGATAAGGGGGACAGTGATGTGTGTGTGTAGTGGGGGGGGTGGATTAGGGGGACAGTGATGTGTGTGGGTAGTGGGGGGGGTGGATAAGGGGGACAGTGATGTGTGTGCGTAGTGGGGGGGTAGATAAGGGGGACAGTGATGTGTGTGGGTAGTGGGGTTGGATAAGGGGGACAGGGATGTGTGTGGGTAGTGGGGTTGGATAAGGGGGACAGTGATGTGTGTGGGTAGTGGGGGGGGGTGGATAAGGGGGACAGTGATGTGTGTGGGTAGTGGGGGGGGGTGGATAAGGGGGACAGTGATGTGTGTGGGTAGTGGGGGGGGTGGATAAGGGGGACAGTGATGTGTGTGGGTAGTGGGGGGGGGTGGATAAGGGGGACAGTGATGTGTGTGGGTAGTGGGGGGGGGTGGATAAGGGGGACAGTGATGTGTGTGGGTAGTGGGGGGGTGGATAAGGGGGACAGTGACAGTGATGTGTGTGGGTAGTGGGGGGGTGGATAAGGGGGACAGTGAGTGTGTGTGGGTAGTGGGGGGGGTGGATAAGGGGGACAGTGATGTGTGTGGGTAGTGGGGGGGGTGGATAAGGGGGACAGTGATGTGTGTGGGTAGTGGGGGGGTGGATAAGGGGGACAGTGATGTGTGTGGGTAGTGGGGGGGTGGATAAGGGGGACAGTGATGTGTGTGGGTAGTGGGGGGGGTGGATAAGGGGGACAGTGATGTGTGTGGGTAGTGGGGGGGGTGGATAAGGGGGACAGTGATGTGTGTGGGTAGTGGGGGGGTGGATAAGGGGGACAGTGATGTGTGTGGTAGTGGGGGGGGTGGATAAGGGGGACAGTGATGTGTGTGGGTAGTTGGGGGGGTGGATAAGGGGGACAGTGATGTGTGTGGGTAGTGGGGGGGTGGATAAGGGGGACAGTGATGTGTGTGGGTAGTGGGGGGGGTGGATAAGGGGGACAGTGATGTGTGTGGGTAGTGGGGGGGTGGATAAGGGGACAGTGATGTGTGTGGGTAGTTGGGGGGGTGGATAAGGGGGACAGTGATGTGTGTGGGTAGTGGGGGGGGGTGGATAAGGGGGACAGTGATGTGTATGGGTAGTGGGGGGGGTGGATAAGGGGACAGTGATGTGTGTGGGTAGTGGGGGGTGGATAAGGGGGACAGTGATGTGTGTGGGTAGTGGGGGGGGTGGATAAGGGGACAGTGATGTGTGTGGGCAGTGGGGGGGTGGATATGGGGGACAGTGATGTGTGTGGGTAGTGGGGGGGTGGATAAGGGGGACAGTGATGTGTGTGGGTAGTGGGGGGGTGGATAAGGGGGACAGTGATGTGTGTGGGTAGTGGGGGGGTGGATAAGGGGGACAGTGATGTGTGTGGGTAGTGGGGGGGTGGATAAGGGGGACAGTGATGTGTGTGGGTAGTGGGGGGGGTGGATAAGGGGGACAGTGATGTGTGTGGGTAGTGGGGGGTGGATAAGGGGGACAGTGATGTGTGTGGGTAGTGGGGGGGGTGGATAAGGGGGACAGTGATGTGTGTGGGTAGTGGGGGGGGTGGATAAGGGGGACAGTGATGTGTGTGGGTAGTGGGGGGGGTGGATAAGGGGGACAGTGATGTGTGTGGGTAGTGGGGGGGGTGGATAAGGGGGACAGTGATGTGTGTGGGTAGTGGGGGGGTGGATAAGGGGGACAGTGATGTGTGTGGGTAGTGGGGGGGTGGATAAGGGGGACAGTGATGTGTGTGGGTTGTGGGGGGGGGTGGATAAGGGGGACAGTGATGTGTGTGGGTAGTGGGGGGGGTGGATAAGGGGGACAGGGATGTGTGTGGGTAGTGGGGGGGGTGGATAAGGGGACAGTGATGTGTGTGGGTAGTGGGGGGGGTGGATAAGGGGGACAGTGATGTGTGTGGGTAGTGGGGGGGTGGATAAGGGGGACAGTGATGTGTATGGGTAGTGGGGGGGTGGATAAGGGGGCAGTGATGTGTGTGGGTAGTGGGGGGGTGGATAAGGGGGACAGTGATGTGTGTGGGTAGTGGGGGGGTGGATAAGGGGGACAGTGATGTGTGTGGGTAGTGGGGGGGTGGATAAGGGGGACAGTGATGTGTGTGGGTAGTGGGGGGGTGGATAAGGGGGACAGTGATGTGTGTGGGTAGTGGGGGGTGGATAAGGGGGACAGTGATGTGTGTGGGTAGTGGGGGGGGTGGATAAGGGGGACAGTGATGTGTGTGGGTAGTGGGGGGGGTGGATAAGGGGGACAGTGATGTGTGTGGGTAGTGGGGGGGGTGGATAAGGGGGACAGTGATGTGTGTGGGTAGTGGGGGGGGTGGATAAGGGGGACAGTGATGTGTGTGGGTAGTGGGGGGGTGGATAAGGGGGACAGTGATGTGTGTGGGTAGTGGGGGGGTGGATAAGGGGGACAGTGATGTGTGTGGGTTGTGGGGGGGGGGTGGATAAGGGGGACAGTGATGTGTGTGGGTAGTGGGGGGGGTGGATAAGGGGGACAGGGATGTGTGTGGGTAGTGGGGGGGTGGATAAGGGGGACAGGGATGTGTGTGGGTAGTGGGGGGGGTGGATAAGGGGACAGTGATGTGTGTGGGCAGTGGGGGGGGTGGATAAGGGGACAGTGATGTGTGTGGGTAGTGGGGGGGGTGGGGAGACACCAACAGCTCATTCTTCCAGAGAAGCAGCGAGAGTGGTGATTCAAGTGAGGAGAGCTAGTCGGAAAGAGAGATTTTTAATTTTTTTTCAGAGTTTTTCCGAAGGCAGCTGGAAGTGTAAAACCGGAAGTAGCCCCAGTGAGATCTGGGAAGTTTTTTTTGCTCAATAAATTTGAATGGGGAGGAAACCTGAGACTCTACACATGTAGAGTGTCCCACCCTTCCCCCTCCTCTAACCTCAAAAAAACTTCGAGTGAGAGCAGGTAAGCTTTCTTCATTCTTTAGCCTCTTCCTCTAACCTCAGGGCAGGTGAGGGAATATCAGGCAAGATCTTTCTTTCTTTTCCTCCGCAAATCATCTAGAGGGGATTGGCAGGAAAGGCAGGTGAGGGATGCTGTCAGTGTCCCTGCTGATTTCTCCTCTGGGAAGTGCACCCATCTCCAGCTCCTCAAAAACCGCCTTAGAGAACTGGAGCTGGATGAACTTCGGATCATTCGGGAGGCAGAGGTGATCATAAATAAAAGCTTCAGGGATTTGAATACTCTGAAGAATGATAATGGATGGGTGACAGTGAAAGGGGCTGGGAGGAAGCAGCCAGTGCGGGGATCCCCTGTGGTCATTCCCCTCAGCAACAAGTAACCACGTTGGATACTGTTGAGGGGGCGACCTACCAGTGGTAAGCCAGGGTGACTAGATCTCCAGCACTGAGTCCGTCCCTGTGCCTCAGAAGGGAAGGGGGAGAGCAGGAGAGCAATAGCAACTGGGGACGCAATGATTAGAGGGACAGATAGGAGGTTCTGTGGCAGCAAAAGAGACTCATGGATGGTATGTTGCCTCTCGGGTGCCAGGGTCCGTGACGTCTCGAACCGTGTTTTTAAGATCCTTAAGGGGGAGGGGGATCAGTCACAGGTCGTGGTGCACATCGGTACCAACGACGTAGGTAGGAGAAGGGATGGGGATTTAAAACAGGAATTTAGGGAGCTAGAATGGAAGCTGAAAGCTAGGACAAAGCATGTTGTCACCTCTGGTTTGTTGCCGGTGCCACGTGCTAGTGAGTTGAGGAACAGGGAGAGAGAGTGCAGATTAACATGTGGCTGCAGGGATGGTGTAGGAGAGAGGGTTTCAGTTACTTGGATAATTGGAGCACATGCTGGGGAAGGTGGGACCTGTACAAACAGGACGGTTTGCACCTGAACCAGAAGGGCACCAATACCTTGGGAAGGAAATTTGCTATGGCTCTTCGGGGGGGGCTTAAACTAATTTGTCAGGGGGATGGGAAAATGAGCTGTTGTCCAAAAGCCAGTGTTGAGGGTTGTGAGATACTGAGGAAGGTATCAAGGTCGCAGGAGTGTACAGGCAGACAGGATGGTGGGTTGAAGTGTATCTACTTCAATGTAAAGAGCATCAGGAATAAGGTAGGTGAACTTGGAGCGTGGATTGGTACTTGTGACTATGATGTTGTGGCCATTGCGGAGCCTTGGTTAGAACAGGGACAGGAATGGTTGTTGGTATTTATGGGGTATAGATGTTTCAGTAAGAGTAGGGAAGGTGGTAAAAGAGGTGGAGGAGTAACATTGTTAATCAGGATAGTTTAACGGCTGCTGAAAGGCAGTTTGAGGGGGATCTGCCTACTGAGGTCATATGGCCTGAAGTTAGAAATAGGAAAGGATCGGTCACGTTGTTAGGAGTTTTCTGCAGGTCCCCAAATAGTAATAGAGATGTGGAGGAGGAAATGGCAAAGCAGATTATGGATAGGTGTGGAGGTCACAGGGTAGTTATCATGGGTGACTTTAACTTTCCAAATATTGATCAGAACCTTTACAGGTCGAATAGTTCAGATGGGACACTTTTTGTACAATGTGTGCAGGAGGGTTTCCTGACACAATAACTGGATAAGCCGACAAGAGATGGGGCCACATTGGACTTGGTACTGGGTAATGAACCAGGCCAAGTGTTAGATTTGTTTGTGGGAGAGCACTTTGGAGATAGTGAATACAATTCAGTGTCCTTCATTATTGCAATGGAGAGGGATAGGGTCACATGGCAGGTCAAAATGGGCTGAAGGGCCTGTTTCCATGCTGTAAACCTCTATGACTCTAAAGTATACTGTAACTCATGGCAGCTCCTGCAACAGACTCTCCACTGATCTCTGGGAAATAGCAACCACTGATGGCACACAAAGGGGCCAGTGTTTATCCTGAACACTGTGCTCAGGATAGAGAACATATTCTATCATCCTCATCCTCTGACACATTCTGTCATCTGATGGAGGATGGGTCAAGAAAACCCACTGGTTTTGATTTGATTTGATTTATTGTCATGTGTAATAATCATTTGTGTCATATGGGAAGTATTGTTCCTTGCACCCTCTAAACCTCTCTGACCCGATAACTTGATTGAGCTTTTTGAGGAAGTGATGAAGATGTTTGATGAGAGTAGGGCAGTGGATATTAGCTACATGGATTTCAGTAAATCCATTGACAAGGTCCCTCATGACAGACTGGTACAGAAGGTGAAGTTGCATGGGATTAGAGGTGAGCTGGCAAGGTGGATACAAAACTGATTTGATTTGATATTGTCACGTATATTCACATGAAATAACAAGTTTCTTGCGTGTCATACAGACAAAACATACCGCTCTTAGAAAAGGAAACAGAGTTCAGAATGTAATGTTACAATCATAGCTAGGGTATAGAGAAAGATCAACTTAATGTAAGGTAGGTTCATTCAAAAGTCTGACAGCAGCAAGGAAGAAGCTGTTCTTGAATCTGTTTTCTATCTTTTCCCGAAGGAAGAATCATAGAAACCCTACAGTGCACAAAGAGGCCATTTGACCCATCAAGTCTGGACTGACCACAATCCCACCCCGGCCCTATTCCTACATATTCACCCACTAATTCCTCTAACCTACGCATCTCAGGACACTAAGGGGCAATTTTAGCATGGCCAATCAACCTTACCTGCATATCTTTGGACTAATATTTAGACTGAAGAAGGTGGAAGAGAGAATGTCCGGGGTACATGGGGTCTTTAATGATGCTGGCTGCTTCTCCCGAGGCAGCGAGAAGTGTGGACACAGTCAATGGTTAGGAGGCTGGTTTGCCTAATGGATGGATTCACGACCTTTTGTAGTTTCAAATTTTTTGTAAGTCCGTTCAAAAGTCTGACAGCAACAGGGAAGAAGCTATGCCTGAGTCAGTTAGTGCTTGGCCTCCGACTGGGTTTCATTGTTCCTTTTCTTAAGGGGGATTGAAATTAAGTTGTGAAGAAGTGTTATAGAGTGTTAGAGGAAGCATCTTCTGATGTGAATGGATAGAATGATGTCTTTAGAAGATATGAGCATGTGCGACTGATGTCATCAGTAATGTGGGCTTTTGCAGGTTCAGTCTTACCCTGAGGGAGCTGTATAATTCACTGCCCCCCCAACCCCCACCGTGTCCAAGTCCATTTCCATATTTTTAGAAGAAGATTAAAGATCACAACGTTTTGACTACCTTCATGCGGCCAAGTTACCACAGGGACATTGAGTACAAGAGCAAGGAGGTTATACAAAACATTAGTTAGACCTCAGCTGGAATATTGTGTACAATTCTGCGTGCCTTGCTATAGGAAGGATATGAGCACATCAGGGAGAGTGCAGAAGAGGATTACAAGAATGGTCCCAGGGATAGGAAATTTCAGCTTTGAGGACAGACTGGAGACAAGGCGGTGAAGAGGAGATTCCATAGAAATGTTTAAAATCACGAGGGTGCCGGACAGAGTAAATCGGGAGAAACTGTTCTGCTCGGAAAAGGATTGAGAACGAGATGGCACAGATATAAAGAGATTTGCAAAAGAGGCAAATGTGATGTGAGGATAAAGCTTTTCACAATAAAAGTTGGGTTCTGGAACGCACGGGCTGGAGTGGTGGAACCTGGGGAGGCAGGTTCAATCGAGGCACTCGGGGGCATCAGATGATTATTTGAATAGAAACAATGTGCAGAGGTGCAGGGAAATGACAGGGGAATATAACACAATCATGATGTTTGTTTGGAGAGCTAGTGCAGACATAAAGGGCTGAATGGCCTCCTCCTCACTGTAACCATTCTGTGATTACTCAGTGACTGATGATCCATCACTTGCTGCTCTGAAAACTCATCTCCAACGTTTAATGTGATCCTATGATTGGACAACATTTGCTAAATAATCCTCAGTGGGTTAAAAATTACAAATGTGAGGTAATGCATTTTGGAAGGACTAATACAGATAGGAAACACACACTAAATGGCAGAACCCTTAAGAGTACTGATAGGCAGAGGGATCTGGGTGTTCAGGTACACAGGTCACTGAAAGTGGCAATGCACGTGGAGAAGGGAGTCAAGAAGGCACACGGCATGCTTGCCTTCATCGGCTGGAGTACTGAGTTTAAAAATTGGCAAGTCATGTTGCAGCTTTATAGAACCTTAGTTTGGCCTCTGAATGACCCTGACATAACCCAAACTGGGCGTCACTGAGCAGGTTATTGCTGAGCAGGTACTGTTTGATAGCACTGTCAATGACCATCACTTTACTGATAATCGAGAGTAGATTGATTGGGTGGTAATTGGTCGGGTTGGATTTGTCCTGCTTTGTGTACAGGATATACCTGGGCAATTTTCCGTCTTGTTGGGTAGATGCCAGTGTTGTAACTGTACTGGAAGAGCTTGACTAGGGGAGCAGCAGGTTCTGGAGCACAAGTTTTCAGTACTATTGCTGGAATATTATCAGGGCCCATCGCCTTTACAATATCTGGATGAGTATATGGGGTTTGATGGGATTGGGGGTTATAGATAGGTCTATAGATTGGTAGGTGTTGATGTGATCGGCGCAACTCGTGGGCCGAAGGGCCTGTTTGTGCTGTAGTGTTCTATGTTCTATGTTCTATCCAGTGTCTCCAAATGAGTGAATCGAATTGGCTGGAGACTGGCATTTGAGATGCTGGGGACCACTGTAGGAGGCTGAGAATGGATCATCCATTCGGCACTTCTGTCTGAAGATTGCCACAAATATTTCAGCCTTGTCTTTTGCACTGATGTGTTCGGCTCCTCCATCATTGAGGATGGGGATATTTGTGGAGCCTCCTCCTCCAGTGAGTTGTACAGACAATTGCTTCGAATATTGCATTCTCAAGAAAAAGCATTTATCCAGAAAATATAAGAAAGAGAGCTGTGTTGATTTGTGACTATTTTACCTTTATAAATATATACGGATGGCAAAATTTATCTTATACTCTAATGTTCTCAGTAAGGACACAGTCTAAAAAAACTAATAAACTGCAGTCAGATACCCCACACTTTGAAAACAGCTCAGAGATGTCACTCAAAACAATCTGTGCGAACTTCTCATCAACTTTCCCCAGACGCTTCTCACACCGTGAGCCAATTGCTTTCACCAGAATAAAAACAGGAAATGCTGGGGAAATAACCCAGAAAGGGCACAGGTTTGAGGTGAGAGGGGGTTAGTTTGGGGGAGATGTGCAGGGAAAGTTTTTCACACAAGATGATGGGTGCATGAAACACTCTGAGAATGGAGATG
This sequence comes from Carcharhinus amblyrhynchos, assembly GCF_965287045.1. NCBI lineage: Eukaryota > Metazoa > Chordata > Chondrichthyes > Carcharhiniformes > Carcharhinidae > Carcharhinus > Carcharhinus amblyrhynchos. Next base: position 168,818 of record NW_027650044.1, on the reverse strand, counting down.
GTGGAAGCAGGCACGTATATTGAACGAGAGTTGAACAAAGGGATAGAAACTGTGTATCAGTGCAGGCTTGGTGGGCCTAAGGGTATATTTTGTTCCTGTGCTGTATTTTAATTTGTTCTTTGGTAAACACAGTCAACATTTTGAATCTGTTAACCCTTCTGAGAGATTTCTGAAGAAGATGTTATTTGTTTCTCTCTCCACAAATGCTGCCGGACCTGCTGTATTTATCGAACATATCCAATTTTATTTCAGACTTCCAAACACATTCAGTGTTTGTTTTTATTCAATTTCACTGGAACTCTGTCTTCCACATATGTGTGTCCAATCTCTGCTCTTGAAGAAGACAACTTGGAATCTTCTCCTTAATGACACTTTCTCTCAGATGTCTTCACCAAGAATCCACCCTCAGGATTTCAACTTTTCCTTCCAGTGTTTCTCTGTCCTGGAGCATTTCACACAATCTCTCAGATACCCAGCTGTTCCAGCAGAACACCACTCCTTCATGCGCCACCAAACATTTTCTGGGATCTCTGGCTTCTCACAAGTCCACATTATGTCAGTCTGCATCTTGGAGCCCTGACCTGTAACTTTGAGCTTCTGCTTCTCATTCTTAACTCGACTTAGCAAGACTTTTTCCAGGTTCCTCGTATTTCCTATTGACCAGAAGATATTCTTGAAATGTACTCTTTGTCTATCGGGCAGCATAGTGGTTAGCACTGCTGCCTCACAGAGTCAGGGACCCGGGTTCGATTCCTGGCTTAGGTCATTACCTGTGTGGAGTCTGCACATTCTCCCTGTATCTTTGTGGGTTTCCTCCGGGTGTTCCACAATCCACAGAAGTGCTGGTTAGATGCATTGGTTGTGCTAACCTGACTCTCTGTGTACCCAAAGTGTGGCGACTTGAGGATTTTCACAATAACTTCACTGCAGTGTTAATGTAAGTCTACTTGTGAGACTAATAAATAAACTTTAAAACTATCATTTTCCCTGGATTTGGGATATTTCTGTTTTTTTAGTTTGAGGCCCACAGACTTATCAAAAAAAGGAAACCAACCCAAGTTGATGGTAAATATTCATCATGGAGTTCAGTTACGAGTGGTGTGCCTCAGGGATCTGTTTTGGGGCCACTGCTGTTTGTAATTTTTATTAATGATCCGGATGAGGGTATAGTTGGGTGGATTAGTAAATTTGCTGATGACACCAAAGTCGGAGGTGTGGTAGATAGTGAGGAAGGGTGTCATAGTTTACAGGGAGACTTAGACACGTTGCAGAGCTGGGCCGAGAGGTGGCGGATGGAGTTTAATGCGGAGAAGTGTGAGGTAATTCACTTTGGTAGGAGCAACAGATGTGTCGAGTATAGGGCTAACGGGAGGACTTTGAATAGTGTGGATGAACAGAGGGATCTAGGTGTATGTGTACATAGATCCCTGAAAGTTGGGAATCAAGTAGATAAGGTTGTTAAGAAGGCATACGGTGTCTTGGCGTTTATTGGTAGGGGGATTGAATTTAGGAGTCGCAGCATCATGTTGCAACTGTACACTACTCTGGTGCGGCCGCACTTGGAGTACTGTGTGCAGTTCTGGTCCCCACATTACAGGAAGGATGTGGAGGCTTTGGAGAGGGTGCAGAGGAGGTTTACCAGGATGTTGCCTGGTATGGAGGGGAGATCCTATGAGGAGAGGCTGAGGGATTTGGGGTTGTTTTCGTTGGAAAGAAGGCGGCTAAGAGGGGATCTTATTGAAACATATAAGATGATTAGAGGTTTAGATAGGGTGGACAGTGATAGCCTTTTTCCTCGGATGGAGAAAGCTAGCACGAGGGGGCATGGCTTTAAATTAAGGGGGGGTAGTTATAGGACAGATGTCAGGGGTAGGTTCTTTACCCAGAGGGTGGTGAGGGATTGGAATGCCCTGCCTGCTGCAGTTGTAAATGCGCCTAGTTTGGGAGCGTTTAAGAGATCTGTGGATAGGTTTATGGACGAAAAGGGATTGGTTTAGGTTAGTGGGTCAGTGTTTTTTAACTGGTCGGCGCAACATCGTGGGCCGAAGGGCCTGTTCTGCGCTGTAATGTTCTATGGTCTATGTTCTAAGTTCTTAACCCTTTCTTAATGCAGAAATACAACTAGAAACTCCTTAAAGCTGTCTGGAATCCCGAACACTGTCGCTACATGTGACAACAGGAATATATCCTCAACATTGAGAACAGGATCAGGCTTGGCTATAATGCCCTCATTGTCGAATTGGGTACTGAACCTCGGGTCTAAACTAATGTCCGAAGAATAGAGGCTCGGGAGAGGTACGGGACTGACCCTGATGGCTGTGCAGATCTGTCGAGCCCGGGGGGGGGGAGCGGTGGTGGAATGGGACACAGGAGGAAATGAAACATTTAAATATATGCACAAGCATTGCAATTCCAAATCAGTGGAAATCAAGACAATGTCTCACCGTTTCCGTCTCCTTCTCTGTCACCAGAGTCCCATTTGAATCATAAAACGAAACCTGGAACCCTCTCGGCAAAAGCAAACTGTGGAAGAAACAGGAAGGATCAGGTTTCAAAAGAATGCAGGAGTTATGTCAGAATAGAAGACACACTGCAGTGTGTGTGTAGGTGTGTGCACGTGTGTGTGTGAGTGTGTGTGTGAGTGTGTGTGTGTGTGTGATACACACTGAAGTGTTAATGGCTCTAATCCAGGCCAATCTTCTGTTGCTGAATGAATTCTCAGGGGGAGGGGGTGAAAGCTTCACTTTTCTATCACAGAAACATAGAAACTAGAAGCAGGAGGAGGCCATTCAGCCCTTCGAGTCTGCTCCACCTTTCATTTTGATCATAGCTGATCATCAAATTCAATATCCTGATCTCCCACCTTTGCCCCGATATCCCTCGATCCCTTTAGCCCCAAGAGCTGTAGTTAATTTCTTCTTGAAATCAGACAATGTTTTGGCCTCAACTTTCAGTGGGAATGAATTCCACACATTCACCACCCTCTGTGTGAAGAAATTTCTCCTCACCTCAGTCCTAAAAGGTTGACCCCCTATCTTCAAACTATGACCCCAAGTTCTGGACTCCCCCACCACTGGGAACATTCTTTCTGGATCTATCCTGTCGAGCCCTGTTAGAATTTTGTAAGTTTCAATGAGATCCTCTCTCACTCTTCTAAACTCTAGTGAATGTAGCCCATTCCATCAGGCAAACCGGCCTCCCATCCATTGACTCTGTCTACACTTCCCGCTGCTTCGGCAAAGCAGCCAGCATAATTAAGGACCCCACGCACCCCGCACATTCTCTCTTCCACCTTCTTCCTTCGGGAGAAGGTTTTTTTTTAATTAAATTTTTTTTTAAATTAGTTAGAAACCGGAAGTCGTCACTAGGACGCTTACCGGTAGTTGTAGTTTTTTTTTTCTCGGGTTTATAAGCACCTACCTCCGTGTATCGGCCTCATTGTTCCTGAGGAGCAGTATCGAGAGGCAGCGATTTTTGGGCGTGTGAGGAGGCAGCAAAAAAGGTACATTTTTCTGTTTATATTGTTTAACTTTTTATTTCTAGTTTTAAAGTTGCGAGTTTCGGCGGTTTTTTTTAAATTAGTTAGAAACCGGAAGTCGTCACTAGGACGCTTACCGGTATTTGTAGTTTTTTTTCTCGGGCCCCTAACCCTATAAATTAGCGCAGAGAGGATACCCGATCCTCTACACTGGTAGAGAATCCCACCCTCCCACCTCCTCTAACCTAACTATAAGTGTGGGGGAAGTTTTTTTTTATATTTTTATTTTTCTGCTGGTAATTGTTTCAGGGATGGCAGTTCAGGCAGTGTGCTGCATCTCCTGTGGGATGTATGTGGTGAGGGACTCCAGTAGTGTTTCTGGTGATTTTACCTGTAGGAAGTGTGTACGATTGCAGCTTCTGGAGGAGCGTGTAAAGGAGCTGGAGGTGGAGTTAGAGGAACTCCACATAATTCGGGAGGCAGAGGTGGAAATCGATAGGAGTTATAAGGAAATAGTCACTCCTAGAAATGAGTCTTGGGTCACTGCCAGGAAGAGGGGAAAGAAGCAACTGGGGGGACAATCCCCTGGGGCTGTTCCCCTCCAAAATAGGTTTTCGGTCCTGGAGGCTACAGTTGAGGAGGAAACAACTGGGGATAGCCAAAGGGAGCAGGTCTCTGGGGGTGAGCCTATTGGCAAGCCTCAGGTGGTTAGGGGCTGTAAAAGATTGGGCCTCGTGATTGGGGACTCCACGGTTAAGGGGACAGATAGGAGAGTCAGAAGTAAAGGTAGGGACTCAGGGCTGGTGTGTTGCCTACCAGGGGCTGGGGTCCGGGATGTATCTGAAAAGGTATTCAGGACTCTTAGGGGAGAGGGAGATCAACCCCAAGTTATTGTTCATGTGGGGACACATGACATAGGGAGGTTAAGGGAAGGGGATATTAAGCAGAACTTTATGGAGTTGGGGTGGAAGCTAAAGGCCAAGTCAGACAGAGTGGTTATCTCCGGACTCTTGCCTGTGCCACGAGATAGTTTAGAGAGGAATAGAGAAAGGGAAAGTTTGAACTTGTGGCTGAGAGGATGGTGCAGGAGGGAGGGGTTCAGGTACTTAAGCAATTGGGGCTCGTTCTGGGGAAGGTGGGACCTCTATAAGAGTGATGGTCTACACCTGAATCAGAGGGGAACCAATATCTTGGGGGGAAAATTTGCAAAGGCTATGCAGGGAAGTTTAAACTGATTCGGAGGGGGGGAGGGATCCTGAGTAGAGGGGTTGAAAGTGAGGGGTGCATGGATGGGGACTGCAATGCATGGCATTGCACGGGTGGGGTGGAGCAGGGTTTGAAATGTGTGTACTTTAATGCGAGGAGTATTCGCAATAAAGTGGATGAACTTGCAGCGTGGATCAGTACCTGGGACTTTGATGTTGTGGCCATTTCAGAGACATGGATAGAGCAGGGTCAGGAATGGATGCTGCAGGTCCCGGGGTTTAAATGTTTTAGTCGGAGTAGAGAAGGAGGTAGAAGGGGGGGGAGGGGTAGCATTATTAGTCAAGGACTGTATCACAGTGTCAGAGAGGAGGTTTGATGAGGATTTGTCTGTTGAGGTAGTATGGGCAGAGATTAGAAATAGGAGAGGAGAGGTCACCCTGTTGGGAGTCTTTTATAGACCTCCAAAAAGTTCTAGAGAGGTTGAGGAAAGGATTGCGGAGGCGATCCTGGTTAGGGGTGAAAGTAATAGGGTAATTGTTATGGGAGATTTTAACTTTACTAATATTGATTGGAATTGTTATAGCTCTAGCTCGTTAGAGGGGTCAGTTTTTGTACAAAGCGTGCAGGAAGGTTTTTTGACTCAGTATGTAGATAGGCCAACTAGAGGTGAGGCTATATTGGATTTGGTGCTGGGAAATGAGCCAGACCAGGTGCTAGACTTGGAAGTTGGTGTGCATTTTGGTGATAGTGACCACAATTCGGTTACGTTCACCTTAGTGATGGAAAGGGATAGGCATGAACCTCGGGCCAGTGGTTTTAGCTGGGGGAAGGGTAATTATGAGGCTATTAGGAGAGAATTAGGAATCATAGGTTGGACTAGGAGATTACAGGGATTGGGAACGTCCGAAATGTGGAGTTTTTTCAAGGAGCAGCTACTGCGAGTCTGTGATAGGTATGTCCCTGTCAGGCAAGGAGGAATTGGTAGGGCTAGGGAACCGTGGTGCACTAAAAAAGTTGATTCGTTGGTTAAAAAGAAAAAGGAGGCTTATGTTCGGATGAGACGTGAGCACTCGGATAGTGCACTAGAGAGCTTTAGATTGGCTAGGAGGGAGTTGAAGAGCGAGCTAAGAAGGGCTAAAAGAGGACATGAGAAGACTTTGGCTGATAGGGTTAAGGAGAATCCTAAGGCGTTCTATAGGTATGTCAAGAACAGAAGGTTGGTTAGGGCAAGGTTAGGGCCAGTTATAGACGGCAGAGGGAAGTTATGTGTGGAACCGGAGGAGATTGGTGAAGCATTGAACCAATATTTCTCTTCGGTGTTCACGCAAGGGGACATGGATATAGCTGAGGAGGACACTGGGTTGCAGGGGAGTAGAATTGACAGTGTTACAGTTGATAAGGAGGATGTGCTGGATATTCTGGAGGGTCTGAAAATAGATAAGTCCCCTGGTCCGGATGGGATTTACCCCAGGATTCTCTGGGAGGCAAGAGAAGTGATTGCAGAGCCTCTGGCTCTGATCTTCAGGTCGTCGTTGGCCTCTGGTATAGTACCAGATGATTGGAGGTTAGCGAATGTTGTCCCATTGTTTAAGAAGGGGAACAGAGACTTCCCCGGGAATTATAGACCGGTGAGTCTCACTTCTGTTGTGGGCAAGGTTTTGGAAAAAATTATTAGGGATAGGATTTATAGTTATTTGGAGAGTAATGAATTGATTAGAGACAGTCAGCATGGTTTTGTGGCGGGTAGGTCGTGCCTTACTAACCTTATTGAGTTTTTTGAGAAAGTGACCAAAGAGGTGGATGGGGGTAAGGCAGTGGACGTGGTGTATATGGATTTTAGTAAGGCGTTTGATAAGGTTCACCATGGTAGGCTTCTGCACAAAATGCAGATGTATGGGATTGGGGGTGATCTAGGGAACTGGATTAGGAATTGGCTAGCGGATAGGAGACAGAGGGTAGTGGTTGACGGTAAATATTCATCATGGAGTTCGGTTACAAGTGGTGTGCCTCAGGGATCTGTGTTGGGGCCACTGCTGTTTGTGATTTTTATTAATGATCTGGATGAGGGTATAGTCGGGTGGATCAGTAAATTTGCTGATGACACCAAAGTCGGAGGTGTGGTAGATAGTGAGGAAGGGTGTCATAGTTTGCAGGAAGACTTAGACAGGTTGCAGAGCTGGGCCGAGAGGTGGCGGATGGAGTTTAATGCAGAGAAATGTGAGGTAATTCACTTTGGTAGGAATAACAGATGTGTTGAGTATAGGGCTAACGGGAAGACTTTGAATAGTGTGGAGGAGCAGAGGGATCTAGGTGTATGTGTACATAGATCCCTGAAAGTTGGGAATCAAGTAGATAAGGTTGTTAAGAAGGCATACAGTGTCTTGGCGTTTATTGGTAGGGGGATTGAATTTAGGAGTCGTAGCGTTATGTTGCAACTGTACACAACTCTGGTGCGGCCGCACTTGGAGTATTGTGTGCAGTTCTGGTCCCCACATTACAGGAAGGATGTGGAGGCTTTGGAGAGGGTGCAGAGGAGGTTTACCAGGATGTTGCCTGGTATGGAGGGGAGATCCTATGAGGAGAGGCTGAGGGATTTGGGGTTGTTTTCGTTGGAAAGAAGGCGGCTAAGAGGGGATCTTATTGAAACATATAAGATGATTAGAGGTTTAGATAGGGTGGACAGTGATAGCCTTTTTCCTCTGATGGAAAAATCTAGCACGAGGGGGCATGGCTTTAAACTAAGGGGGGGTAGTTATAGGACAGATGTCAGGGGTAGGTTCTTTACCCAGAGGGTGGTGAGGGATTGGAATGCCCTGCCTGCTGCAGTTGTAAATGCGCCTAGTTTGGGGGCGTTTAAGAGGTCTGTGGACAGGTTTATGGACGAAAAGGGATTGGTTTAGGTTAGTGGGTCATTGTTGTTTTTTTTTTAACTGGTCGGTGCAACATCGTGGGCCGAAGGGCCTGTTCTGCGCTGTAATGTTCTATGTTCTATGAGAAGGATACTAAAGTCTGAGTCATGTACCAACTGACTCAAGAACAGCTTCTTCCCTGCTGCTGTCTGACTTTGAATGGACTTAACTCGCATTAAGTTGATCTTTCTCTACGCCCCAGCTATGACTGTAACACTACATTCTGCACTCTCTCATTTCCTTCTCCATGAATGGTGTGCTTTGTCTGTATAGTACGCAAGAAACAATACTTTTCACTGTATGCTAATATATGTAACAATAATAAATCAAATCAAAACCATGCAGGATAAAGCAGCCCGCTTGATTGGCACCACATCCACAAACATCCAACCCCTCTACCAACAAACAGTGGCTGCTATGGTTACTGTCTATAAGATGCACTGTAGGAACTCACCAACGTTCCTTAGACAGCACCTTCCAAACCCACAACCACTTCCATCTGGAAGGACAAGGGCAGCAGATACATTGGAACACCCCCACCTGCAAGTTCCCCTCCAAGTCAGTCACCATCCTGACTTGGAAATATATTGCCATTCCTTCGCAGTTGCTGGGTCAAAATCCTGGAATCTTTTTTTAAAGATTATTTATTGGTGTCACACGAAGCTTCACATTAACACTGCAATGAAGTTACTGTGAAAATCCCCTAGTTCGCCACACTCAGGCACCTGTTCGGATACACTGATGGAGAACTTGGACCAGCCAATGCACCTAACCAGCATGTCTTTCATAAGAACATAAGAACATCAGAAATAGGAGCAGGAGTAGGCCATCTAGCCCTTCGAGCCTGCCCCGCCATTCAATAAGATCATGGCTGATCTGTTGTGGCTCAGTTCCACTTTCCCGCCCTCTCCCCATAACCCTTAATCCCCTCTCTTATCAAGGACCCATCAACCCGCTTCTTAAAAATATTTAGCGAGGCAGCCTCCACCACTTCAATGGGCAGAGAATTCCAGAGATTCACCACCCTTTGAGTGAAGAAGTTCCTCCTCAACTCCGTTCTAAACCGCCTCCCCTTTATCTTGAGGCTGTGCCCCCTAGTCCTACTGTCTTTTTTGAGCGGGAAGAGTCTCTCCACCTCTATCCTATCCATCCCATTCATCATCTTATACGTCTCAATGAGATCTCCCCTCATTCTTCTAAACTCTAACGAGTACAAGCCTAGTTTATTCAGCCTCTCCTCATAGCTCAACCCCCTCAACTCCGGTATCAGCCTAGTAAACCTCCTCTGCACTCCCTCCAGGGCCAAAATATCCTTGCGCAGGTGCGGCGCCCAAAACTGCACACAGTACTCCAGCTGCGGCCTCACCAATGCCCTATACAGCTGCAGCAAGACCTCCCTACTTTTATATTCAATCCCCCTCGCTATGAAGGCCAGCATCCCATTCGCCTTCCTGACCACCTGCTGCACCTGCAAGCTGGGTTTTTGCGACTCATGCACAAGGACCCCGAGGTCCCTCTGCACCGTCGCCTGCTGCAGTTTTTCGCCACGTAAGTAATAGTCCTTCCTACCATTCTTCCTACCAAAGTGGACCACCTCACACTTGCCAACATTAAATTCCATTTGCCATTTCCTGGCCCATTCGCCCAGCCTATCTAGATCCTTCTGCAGACTCTCCACACCCTCCGCACAATTTGCCGTTCCACCAATCTTGGTGTCATCAGCAAATTTCGACACCATACACTCGGTTCCCTCCTCCAGATCATCTATATAAATGGTAAATAGCTGAGGCCCCAGCACCGACCCCTGGGGCACTCCGCTAGTCAGGAAACCGGAGCACCCGCAGGAAACCCACACAGACACGGGGGCGACGTGCAGACTCCACACAGACAGTGACCCAAGCCGGGAATCGAACCTGGGTCCCTGGCGCTGTGAGGCAGCAGTGCTAACCACAGGACCACCATGCCACCTAACGGCACTGTGGGTGTACCTAAATCTCATAGACTACAGTGCTTCAAGAGGGCAGCTCACAATGTCAAGGGCAACAAGGACTGAGTAATAAATGCTGGTCCAGCCAGTGACTCCCACATCCCATAAATTAATTTTAAAGAGAGCATGGTGATAAATGGTTGTACACCGGGCTGAAGACTGGGTTCTAGTCGCTCTTAGTGGGTGATATAAAGTTCTCTGTGATTTGGATATGAACAAGATGGCTGGAATTTGATCACCCTTCACGCCAGCAGAATTTTCCTATCCCGCTGCAGTGAACGGAGATTTCACTGGGCGTCAAATCCTCCGACCTCGCTGCAGCAGGAGTGTGGCACAAATGGCCAGCAAGATCGTGCCCCATACCTTTGCAAAGTTTGCAGATTCTGCAAAGGGAGTGCCAGCAGCTCAATTAAAAAGCAGAACCACAAAGGCTATGGATGACTCCCTGAGCAAGCAACGAATAGTACACGATTTGGTTTCGAATGCACATCAGATACAGGCAAATACACAGGGAACATTCTGAGGGAGAGCAACAGAATTAATGTTTAACTAAACAGGGAATATTAAAACACTAACTAAGTTTCTCTCTCCCCAGATGTTGACAGACTTGCTGAGTTTATCCAGCATTTTCGATTCTGATTTTGGGTTTCCAGCATCTGTTAATGATTAAAAAACAGATCAGCTTGGAAAAAGAATCAACCCAAAAGGGCAGGAGATTACATAAGAACATAAGAAATAGGAGCAGGAGTAGGCCATCTAGCCCTTTGAGCCTGCCCCACCATTCAATAAGATCATGGCTGATCTGTCGTGGCTCAGTTCCACTTTCCCGCCCTCTCCCCATAACCCTTAATCCCCTCTCTTATCAAAAACCCATCAACCCGCCTCTTAAAAATATTTAGCGAGGCAGCCTCCACCACTTCAACGGGCAGAGAATTCCAGAGATTCACCACCCTTTGAGTGAAGAAGTTCCTCCTCAACTCCGTTCTAAACCGCCTCCCCTTTATCTTGAGGCTGTGCCCCCTAGTCCTACTGTCCTTTCTGAGCGGGAAGAGTCTCTCCACCTCTATCCTATCCATCCCATTCATCATCTTATACGTCTCAATGAGATCTCCCCTCATTCTTCTAAACTCTAATGAGTACAAGCCTAGTTTATTCAGCCTCTCCTCATAGCTCAACCCCCTCAACTCCGGCATCAGCCTAGTAAACCTCCTCTGCACTCCCTCCAAGGCCAAAATATCCTTGCGCAGGTGCGGCGACCAAAACTGCACACAGTACTCCAGCTGCGGCCTCACCAATGCCCTATACAGCTGCAGCAAGACCTCCCTACTTTTATATTCAATCCCCCTCGCTATGAAGGCCAGCATCCCATTCGCCTTCCTGACCACCTGCTGCACCTGCAAGCTGGGTTTTTGCGACTCATGCACAAGGACCCCGAGGTCCCTCTGCACCGTCGCCTGCTGCAGTTTTTCGCCACGTAAGTAATAGTCCTTCCTACCATTCTTCCTACCAAAGTGGACCACCTCACACTTGCCAACATTAAATTCCATTTGCCATTTCCTGGCCCATTCGCCCAGCCTATCTAGATCCTTCTGCAGACTCTCCACACCCTCCGCACAATTTGCCTTTCCCCCAGTCTTGGTGTCATCAGCAAATTTCAACACCATACACTCGGTTCCCTCCTCCAGATCATCTATATAAATGGTAAATAGCTGAGGCCCCAGCACCGACCCCTGGGGCACTCCACTAGTCACCAACCGCCAATCCGAATAGCACCCATTGACCCCCACTCTCTGCCTCCTATTTGACAGCCAATCCCCTATCCACGCTAACACCCTACCCCCAACTCCATGCCCCCTGACCTTCTGCAATAACCTCTTGTGAGGCACCTTGTCAAACGCCTTCTGAAAATCAAATTACCTGACTGAGGAAAACAGGCAGAGACAACTCACAAAATAACAGACAACATCAAATTAACAAATAAAAAGAATAAACCAAATCACAAACAGGTATCGTTGTTCAAATTAAATATATCTTTCATTGGCCGGTTAATTCACAAGTAAGTCACTTCTGATTTATGTTGCTGTAAGAATTTAAAGAAGAGGAATCTCATTGGTTATCTTTATTTGAGGCTGATTTGGTAACATTAGTTATTTCAGTTGATTACATTGTAACACTCTCTATTTAATACTTAAATATGTTATCATATGGGGAAAGAAACACAGAATTACTTCCAAAATCAACACTGAGTTTTGTATTTAAACCCCAAAGCTGAGTGAGAACGGAGTTCCTGTGGAGCTGAGTCGAGAGGCAGCGATTTTTGGGCGTGCGAGGAGGCAAAAATAAGGTATATTTTTCTGTTTATTCCGTTTAACTTTTTATTTTTAGTGTTAAGTCGCGAGTTTCGGCGGTTTTTTTTTAAATTAGTTAGAAACCGGAAGTCATCACTAAGACGCTTACCGGTAGTTGTAGTTTTTTTTTTCTCGTGCCCCTAACACTATAAATTAGTGCAGAGAGGATTCCCGATTCTCTACACTGGTAGAGAATCCCACCCTTCCACCTCCTCTAACCTAATTATAAGTGTGAGGGAAGTTTTTTTTTATATTTTTACTTTTCTGCTGGTAATTGATTCAGGGATGGCAGTTCAGGCTGTAAGCTGCATCTCCTGTGGGATGTATGTAGTGAGGGACTCCCACAGTGTTTCAGGTGATTTTACTTGTGGGAAGTGTGTTAGATTGCAGTTTCTGGAGGAGCGTGTAAAGGAGCTGGAAGGGGAATTAGAGGAGCTCCGTATAATTCGGGAAGTGGAGGAGGACATAGATAGGAGTTATAAGGAGATAGTCACTCCTAGGAATAAGTCTTGGGTCACTGCCAGGAAGAGGGGCAAAAAGCAGTTGGGGGGACAATCCCCTGGGGCTGTTCCCCTCCAAAATAGGTTCTCGGTCCTGGAGGCTACAGTTGAGGAGAAATCAACTGGGGATAGCCAAAGGGAGCAGGTCTCTGGGGGTGAGCCTATTGGCAAGCCTCAGGTGGTTAGGGGTAAGAGATTGGGCCTCGTGATTGGGGACTCCACGGTTATGGGGACGGATAGGAGAGTTGGAGGTAAGGGTAGGGACTCTGGGCTGGTGTGTTGCCTACCAGGGGCTGGGGTCCAGGATGTATCGGACAGAGTACTCAGGACTCTTAGGGGAGAGGGAGATCAACCCCAAGTTATAGTTCATGTGGGGACACATGACATAGGGAGATTAAGGGAAGGGGATATTAAGCAAAGATTTATGGAGTTGGGATGGAAACTAAAGGCGAAGTCAGAAAGAGTAGTTATATCTGGACTCTTGCCTGTGCCACAGGATAGTTTAGAGAGGAATAGGGAGAGGGAAAGTTTGAACTCGTGGCTGAGGGGATGGTGCAGGAGGGAGGGGTTCAGGTACTTGAGCAATTGGGGCTCATTCTGGGGAAGGTGGGACCTCTATAAGAGGGATGGTCTACACCTGAACCAGAGGGGAATCAATATCCTGGGGGGTAAATTTGCAAAAGCGATGCAGGAAGGTTTAAACTGATTCGGAGGGGGGGAGGGATAGTGAGGAAAGGGGGTGAAAGTGAGGGGGGCATAGTTGGGGAATGCAAGGCACGGCATAGTGGGGGTGGGGCGGAGCAGGGTTTGAAATGCGTGTACTTTAATGCGAGGAGTATTCGCAATAAAGTGGATGAACTTGCAGCGTGGATCAGTACCTGGGACTTTGATGTTGTGGCCATTTCTGAGACATCGATAGAGCAGGGTCAGGAATGGATGTTGCAGGTTCCGGGGTACAAATGCTTTAGTCGGAGTAGAGAAGAAGGTAGAAGGGGGGGTGGGGTAGCATTGCTAGTCAAGGACTGTATCACAGTGTCGGAGAGAAAGTTTGATGAGGACTTGTCAGTTGAGGTAGTATGGGCGGAGATTAGAAATAGGAGAGGAGAGGTCACCCTGTTGGGAGTCTTTTATAGACCTCCTAAAAGTTCTAGAGAGGTTGAGGAAAGGATTGCGGAGACAATCCTGGTTAGGAGTGAAAGTAATAGGGTAATTGTTATGGGGGACTTTAACTTTACGAATATTGATTGGAATTGTTATAGCTCTAGCTCGCTAGAGGGGTCAGTGTTTGTACAAAGCGTGCAGGAAGGTTTTTTGTCTCAGTATGTAGACAGGCCAACTAGAGGTGAGGCTATATTGGATTTGGTGCTGGGAAATGAGCCAGACCAGGTTCTAGACTTGGAAGTTGGTGTGCATTTTGGTGATAGTGACCACAATTCGGTTACGTTCACCTTAGTGATGGGAAGAGATAGGCATGAACCTCGGGTCAGCAATTTTAGCTGGGGTAAGGGCGATTATGAGGCTATCAGGAGTGAATTAGGAAGCATGGATTGGATTAGGGGATTACAGGGACTGGGAACGTCTGAAATGTGGAGTTTTTTCAAGGAGCAGCTACTGCGAGTCCTTGATAGGTATGTCCCTGTCAGGCATGGTAGATTTGGTAGATCTAGGGAACCGTGGTGCACTAAAAGAGTTGAGTCGATGGTTAAAAAGAAAAAGGAGGCTTATGTTCGGATGAGATTGGAGGGCTCAGATAGTGCACTAGAAAGCTTTAGATTGGCTAGGAGGGAGTTGAAGAGTGAGTTGAGAAGGGCTAAAAGAGGACATGAGAAGACTTTGGCTGATAGGATTAAGGAGAATCCTAAGGCGTTCTATAGGTATGTCAAGAACAGAAGGTTGGTCAGGGCAAGATTAGGGCCAGTTACAGACAGCAGGGGGAAGTTGTGTGTGGAACCGGAGGAGATTGGAGAAGTATTGAACCAATATTTCTCTTCGGTGTTCACGCAGGGGGACATGAATATAGCTGAGGAGGACATTGGGTTGCAGGGGTGTAAAATAGACAGTATTACGGTTGATAAAGAGGATGTGCTGGAAATTCTTGAGGGGCTGAAAATAGATAAGTCCCCTGGTCCGGATGGGATCTACCCTAGGATTCTCTGGGAGGCTAGAGAGGTGATTGCAGAGCCTCTGGCTCAGATCTTCAGGTCGTCATTGGTCTCTGGTGTAGTCCCGGAGGATTGGAGGATAGCGAATGTTGTCCCATTGTTTAAGAAGGGGAACAGAGACTTTGCCGGGAATTATAGACCGGTGAGTCTTACTTCTGTTGTGGGCAAGGTTTTAGAAAAAATTATTAGGGATAGGATTTATAGTTATTTGGAGTGTAATGAATTGATTAGAAATAGTCAGCATGGTTTTGTAGCGGGTAGGTCGTGCCTTACTAACCTTATTGAGTTTTTTGAGAAGGTGACCAAAGAGGTGGATGGGGGTAAGGCAGTTGACGTGGTATACATGGATTTTAGTAAGGCGTTCGATAAGGTTCACCATGGTAGGCTTCTGCAGAAAATGCAGATGTATGGGATTGTGGGTAATCTAGGAAGTTGGATCAGGAATTGGCTATCAGATAGGAGACAGAGGGTGGTTGTGGATGGTAAATATTCATCATGGAGTGCAGTTACGAGTGGTGTGCCTCAGGGATCTGTTTTGGGGCCACTGTTGTTTGTAATTTTTATTAATGATCTGGATGAGGGTATAGTTGGGTGGATTAGTAAATTTGCTGATGACACCAAAGTTGGAGGTGTGGTAGATTGTGAGGAAGGGTGTCATAGTCTGCAGGGAGACTTAGATAGGTTGCAGAGCTGGGCCGAGAGGTGGCGGATGGAATTTAATGCGGAGAAGTGTGAGGTAATTCACTTTGGTAGGAGCAACAGATGTGTCGAGTATAGGGCTAACGGGAGAACTTTGAATAGTGTGGATGAACAGAGGGATCTAGGTGTGTGTGTACATAGATACCTGAAAGTTGGGAATCAAGTAGATAAGGTTGTCAAGAAGGCGTACGGTGTCTTGGCGTTTATTGGTAGGGGGATTGAATTTAGGAGTCGCAGTGTAATGTTGCAACTGTACACTACTCTAGTGCGGCCGCACTTGGAGTACTGTGTGCAGTTCTGGTCCCCGCATTACAAGAAGGATGTGGAGGCGTTGGAGAGGGTGCAGAGGAGGTTTACTAGGATGTTGCCTGGTATGGTGGGGAGGTCCTATGAGGAGAGACTGAGGGATCTAGGGTTGTTTTCGTTGGAAAGAAGGCGGCTAAGAGGGGATCTTATTGAAACATATAAGATGATTAGAGGTTTAGATAGGGTGGATAGTGATAGCCTTTTTCCTCGGATGGAGAAAGCTAGCACGAGGGGGCATGGCTTTAAATTAAGGGGGGGTAGCTACAGGACGGATGTCAGGGGTAGGTTCTTTACCCAGCGGGTGGTGAGGGATTGGAATGCCCTGCCTGCTGCAGTTGTAAATGCGTCTAGTTTGGTGGCGTTTAAGAGATCTCTGGATAGGTTTATGGATGAAAAGGGATTGGTATAGGCTAGTGGGTCATTGTTTTTGTAACTGGTCGGCGCAACATCGTGGGCCGAAGGGCCTGTTCTGCGCTGTAATGTTCTATGTTCTATGTTCTATGACAGTCAGCCTCTGAAACTGATTCTCTGAGGGACAACAGATCTCTGCCTGCTTCACACCAACATTCAGAGACTGATTACCATGTACGGTACAGACAAAGGAACACGATCATACCTCATCCTTTGTGCAATGCCTAGACGGATGAGTGGACTCATGTTTTCATTTGGAATATACGAAGAAGGGGTTTAAAACTTACTGAAAGAACTGCTCCAGTGTGGGTCTGTCTGTGTGTGCTGTGAGGATAAGCAACTGGAGGTTTTCTATACTGAAAGTGTATGAAATAGTAACAGAACAGCGCCCCTGCAAAAATAACCATCTTTTTCAGGAATATCCAAGTCTCTCTCTCTCTCCCTGACTGTGGAAATCAAACAGCTAAGAAAAGGATTGCTGCTGGAAAGAGAACTGAAACCTCTTCACCAAATCTCAGAACACAGGAAGTGAAGAATTAACTCTCCACCGACTGAAACTAACTCTATTGGAGATAAGCTCCAGGTGCTTCATGTACTCCTCACTAGCCAAGAATTGTTGTGTATGCTTCTAAATGGCAGAACCCTGAGGAACATGAACATACAGAGGGATCTGGGTATGCAGATCCACAGTTCCCTAAAAGGCTGAGGGGAGACCTGATAGAGGTCTACAAAATGATGAGAGGCATAGACAGGGTGGATAGACAGAGACTTTTTCCCAAGGTTGAAGTATCAATTACAAGGGGCAGAGGTTCAAGGCGAGAGTGGAAAAGTTTAAGAGAGGTGTGCGGGGGAAGTTTTTCACACAGAGAGTGATGGATTCCTGGAATGTGCTGCCAGAGGAGGTGGTGGAAGCAAGTACATTAACAACATTTAAGAGGCATTTGGATGGGTAGATGAATAAGGAGGGAATAGAGGGATATGGACCGAGTAAGGGGAGAAAGTTATTTTTAGTTAGGGCATCATGACCAGCACAGGCTTGGTGGGCCAAAGGGCCTGTTCCTGTGCTGTACTGTTCTTTGTTCTATTTCATACTTACTTACTCCTGGACTCAATTCTCATTTCTAATCTGTATGGATGTTGATGCGTGCATTTTAACTGTTTCTCTTCACTGTTTTTAGCAGTTAATAAACTCACTCTCTTAATCTAATCTGGTTAGATTGGCTCCCTTTCCAGGATGTGGAGAAAGTAGCCGGGGAAAGGGAACTTTGTTGGATGAAACCTTACTGGTAGCAGCAGAGGGCAGTGTTGAGTAAAGATGGAGTCAGTCCACTCTCTCTCACCCAACTTCGGAACAATTTGGGATATTCTTACCGATGGTAACAAACGAGGGCAGATCAGCAGCACTGGGGACCTTCACCGGATGGTGGTCATAATGAATAGAAAAGGCTAACTGATCACCCATGGACAGAGCACAGTGAATCTCACACTAAGGCAGAGTTTTCTTATTCATTGTACAAAGCAAGATTACTCACCGGTTTCTGCTGAGATCCAGCAATAAATCCTCTCCTTCCAGTTTCACTGAGAAACTGATGTGATCTGGATAGCTCTCCTGCACAGGATACAAATAATTACTTGTTATTGAGCTGTGTCAGGAAGCAGCAGACTGTACGAAATACACTGCAATGGACACTATACAAGGAATGTCTCAGTAGCCCATTCAAACACAACCTCAATCCCAAACGCCTTCTTCATTTAATTTCAGCTTGGATGTTTCATCCCGGGTCCTGGCTCCAGGTTGAAGCTGCAATGTGAAGACCACCTGACTGATCACCCACCCACCCACCAGCTGGAACCCACCACATCACATTGCCTCAATTGGCCCGAGTGGGCAAAGTTGCCAGCTTGAACATCAGGGGTGTGTTTGAACTCTGGTGTGCACTCGCTAACCACAATATTGTGTAATGACATTGGCATGTTGCTGTGCTTCTGAGGTGAGCATGTCCCCACCTAATACTGGCTTAGTTTTCACTACTGCAGCAACAGAACTGGGCAAATCCTCTCCTACTGCTCTCAATCACTCTGTCTCCTATCACTCACCTGATGAAGGGACAGCGCTCTGAAAGCTCGTGATTCCAAATAAACCTGTTGGACTTTAACCTGGTGCTGTGAGACTTCTTACTGTGCCTACCCCAGTCCAACACCGACATCTCCACACTCTGTCTCATTCATTTGTTCCTGAGGAGCAGTATCGAGAGGCAGCGATTTTTGGGCGTGTGAGGAGGCAGCAAAAAAGGTACATTTTTCTGTTTATATTGTTTAACTTTTATTTTTAGTTTTAAAGTTGCGAGTTTCGGCGGTTTTTTTAAATTAGTTAGAAACCGGAAGTCGTCACTAGGACGCTTACCGGTATTTGTAGTTTTTTTTCTCGGGCCCCTAACCCTATAAATTAGCGCAGAGAGGATACCCGATCCTCTACACTGGTAGAGAATCCCACCCTCCCACCTCCTCTAACCTAACTATAAGTGTGGGGGAAGTTTTTTTTTATATTTTTATTTTTCTGCTGGTAATTGTTTCAGGGATGGCAGTTCAGGCAGTGTGCTGCATCTCCTGTGGGATGTATGTGGTGAGGGACTCCAGTAGTGTTTCTGGTGATTTTACCTGTAGGAAGTGTGTACGATTGCAGCTTCTGGAGGAGCGTGTAAAGGAGTTGGAGGTGGAATTAGAGGAACTCCGCATAATTCGGGAGGCGGAGGCAGACATGGATAGGAGTTATAAGGAGATAGTCACTCCTAGAAATGAGTCTTGGGTCACTGCCAGGAAGAGGGGAAAGAAGAATGTGGTGGGACAATCCCCTGGGGCTGTTCCCCTCCAAAATAGGTTTTCGGTCCTGGAGGCTACAGTTGAGGAGGAATCAACTGGGGATAGCCAAAGGGAGCAGGTCACTGGGGATGAGCCTATTGTAAAAGCTCAGGTGGTTAGGGGTTGCAAAAGATTGGGACTTGTGATTGGGGACTTCACCGTTAAAGGGACGGATAGGAGAATCGGTAGCAATGATAGGGACTCAGGGCTGGTGTGTTGCCTACCAGGGGCTGGGGTCCGGGATGTATCAGAGAGGATATTCAAGACTCTCAGGGGAGAGGGAGATCAACCCCAAGTTATAATTCATGTGGGGACGCATGATATAGGGAGGCTAAGGGAAGGGGATATTAAGCAGAGATTCATGGAGTTGGGGTGGAAGCTAAAGGCCAAGTCAGACAGAGTGGTTATCTCGGGACTAACTTCTTCACTCAAAGGGTGGTGAATCTCTGGAATTCTCTGCCCGTTGAAGTGGTGGAGGCTGCCTCGCTAAATATTTTTAAGAAGCGGGTTGATCGGTTCTTGATAAGAGAGGGGATTAAGGGTTATGGGGAGAGGGCGGGAATGTGGAACTGAGCCACAACAGATCAGCCATGATCTTATTGAATGGCGGGGCAGGCTCGAAGGGCTAGATGGCCTACTCCTGCTCCTATTTCTTATGTTCTTATAGTTTAGAGAGGAATAGAGAGAGGGAAAGTTTGAACTCGTGGCTGAGGGGATGGTGCAGGAGGGAGGGGTTCAAGTACTTGAGCAATTGGGGCTCATTCTGGGGAAGGTGGGACCTCTATAAGAGGGATGGGCTACACCTGAATCAGAGGGGAACAAATATCCTGGGGGGTAAATTTGTGAAGGTTATGCAGAGTGGTTTAAACTGATTCAGAGGGGGGTGGGATCCTGAGTAGAGGGGGTGAAAGTGAGGGGGGCATAGATGGGGACTGCAATGCACGGCATCGTGGGGGTGGGGTGGAGCAGGGTTTGAAATGCGTATACTTTAATGCGAGGAGTATTCGCAATAAAGTGGATGAACTTGCAGCGTGGATCAGTACCTGGAACTTTGATGTTGTGGCCATTTCAGAGACATGGATAGAGCAGGGTCAGGAATGGATGTTGCAGGTTCCGGGATTCAAATGCTTCAGTCGGAGTAGAGAAGGAGGTAGAAGGGGGGGGAGGGGTAGCATTATTAGTCAAGGACTGTATCACAGTGTCAGAGAGGAAGTTTGATGAGGACTTGTCTGTTGAGGTAGTATGGGCGGAGATTAGAAATAGGAGAGGAGAGGTCACCCTGTTGGGAGTCTTTTATAGACCTCCAAAAAGTTCTAGAGAGGTTGAGGAAAGGATTGCGGAGACGATCCTTGTTAGGAGTGAAAGTAATAGGGTAATTGTTATGGGGGACTTTAACTTTACTAATATTGATTGGAATTGTTATAGCTCTAGCTCGTTAGAGGGGTCAGTTTTTGTACAAAGTGTGCAGGAAGGTTTTTTGACTCAGTATGTAGACAGGCCAACTAGAGGTGAGGCTATATTGGATTTGGTGCTGGGTAATGAGCCAGACCAGGTGCTAGACTTGGAAGTTGGTGTGCACTTTGGGGATAGTGACCACAATTCGATTACGTTCACCTTAGTGATGGAAAGGGATAGGCATGAACCTCAGGTCAGTAGTTTCAGCTGGGGGAAGGGTAATTATGAGGCTATTAGGAGAGAATTAGGAAGCATTGGTTGGACTAGGAGATTACAGGGACTGGGAACGTCCGAGATGTGGAGATTTTTCAAGGAGCAGCTACTGCGGGTCTGTGATAGGTATGTCCCTGTCAGGCAAGGAGGATTTGGTAGGCCCAGGGAACCGTGGTGCACTAAAAAAGTTGATTCGTTGGTTAGGAAGAAAAAGGAGGCTTATGTTCGGATGAAGCTTGAGGGCTCAGGTAGTGCATTAGAAAGTTTTAGATTGGCTAGGAGGGAGTTGAAGAGGGAGTTAAGAAGGGCTAAAAGAGGACATGAGATGACTTTGGCTGATAGGATTAAGGAGAACCCTAAGGCGTTTTACAGGTATGTCAAGAACAGAAGGTTGGTTAGGGCAAGATTAGGGCCAGTTACAGACAGTAGAGGGAAGTTGTGTGTGGAACCGGAGGAGATTGGAGAGGCGTTGAACCAATATTTCTCTTCGGTGTTCACGCAGGGGGACATGAATATAGCTGAGGAGGACACTGGGGTGCAGGGGTGTAAAATAGAAAGTATTGCAGTTGATACGGGGGATGTGCTGGATATTCTAGAGGGCTTGAAAATAGATAAGTCCCCTGGTCCGGATGGGATTTACCCCAGGATTCTCTGGGAGGCAAGAGAGGTGATTGTGGAGCCTCTGGCTCTGATCTTCAGGTCATCGTTGGTCTCTGGTATAGTACCGGAAGATTGGAGGATAGCAAATGTTGTCCCATTGTTTAAGAAGGGGAACGGAGACTTCCCCGGGAATTATAGACCGGTGAGTCTTACTTCTGTGGTGGGTAAGGTTTTGGAAAGGATTATTAGAGACAGGATTTATAGTTATTTGGAGAGTAATGAATTGATTAGAGACAGTCAGCATGGTTTTGTAGCGGGTAGGTCGTGCCTTACTAACCTTATCGAGTTCTTTGAGAAAGTGACCAAAGAGGTGGATAGGGGTAAGGCAGTTGACGTGGTGTATATGGATTTTAGTAAGGCGTTTGATAAGGTTCACCATGGTAGGCTTCTGCAGAAAATGCAGATGTATGGGATTGGGGGTAATCTAGGTACTTGGATCAGGAATTGGCTAGCGGATAGGAGACAGAGGGTGGTGGTTGATGGTAAATATTCGTCATGGAGTTCGGTTACGAGTGGTGTGCCTCAGGGATCTGTTTTGGGGCCACTGCTGTTTGTGATTTTTATTAATGATCTGGATGAGGGTATCGTTGGGTGGATTAGTAAATTTGCTGATGACACCAAAGTCGGAGGTGTGGTAGATTGTGAGGAAGGGTGTCATAGTTTGCAGGAAGACTTAGACAGGTTGCAGAGCTGGGCCGAGAGGTGGCGGATGGAGTTTAATGTGGAGAAGTGTGAGGTAATTCATTTCGGTAGGAATAACAGATGTGTTGAGTATAGGGCTAACGGGAGGACTTTGAATAGTGTGGATGGACAGAGGGATCTAGGTGTATGTGTACATAGATCCCTGAAAGTTGGGAATCAAGTAGATAAGGTTGTTAAGAAGGCATACGGTGTCTTGGCGTTTATTGGTAGGGGGATTGAATTTAGGAGTCGCAGCGTCATGTTGCAACTGTACACAACTCTGGTGCGGCCGCACTTGGAGTATTGTGTGCAGTTCTGGTCCCCACATTACAGGAAGGATGTAGAGGCTTTGGAGAGGGTGCAGAGGAGGTTTACCAGGATGTTGCCTGGTATGGAGGGGAGATCCTATGAGGAGAGACTGAGGGATTTGGGGTTGTTTTCGCTGGAAAGAAGGCGGCTAAGAGGGGACCTTATTGAAACATATAAGGTGATTAGAGGTTTAGACAGGGTAGATAGTGATAGCCTTTTTCCTCGGATGGAGAAAGCTAGCACGAGGGGGCATGGCTTTAAATTAAGGGGGGGTAGTTATAGGACGGATGTCAGGGGTAGGTTCTTTACCCAGAGGGTGGTGAGGGATTGGAATGCCCTGCCAGCTGCAGTTGTAAATGCGCCTAGTTTGGGGGCGTTTAAGAGATCTGTGGATAGGTTTATGGACGAAATGGGATAGGTTTAGATTAGTGGGTTAGTGTTGTTTTTTTTTAAAAGCTGGTCGGCGCAACATCGTGGGCCGAAGGGCCTGTTCTGCGCTGTAATGTTCTATGTTCTATATTCATCATCTACTCTGTAACATCATTTCCAATCAACTGTGACGAGATTCTTTGTTTTTTGTGATGTAGTAATAATTGAATAATAAATTCTGATGACAACATGCTTTTCCTGAGATCATTTCTTGTTCTGTGAGCAACTTGGAGAGTGTGAGTGTTTCTGGAACTCACACTGTCACGAATCATTTGACCACTGCAGTGATCCACTTTCATACTTCGAGTCATAGAAGTCAGACAGGTTTATAGCATGGAAACAGGCCCTTCAGCCCAACTTGTTCATGTTGGCCTTCTTTTTAAACCTTAAAGTTAGTCCCAGTTATGCACATTTGGACCACATCCCTCGATACTGATCATATCCATGTAACTGTCTAAATGCTTTTTAAAAGACAAAATTGTACCCACCTCTACTACTTCTTGTGGCAGCTCGTTTCAGATACTCACCACGCAGTGTGTGAAAAAATTGCCCCTCTGGACACTTTTGTATCTCTCCCCTCTCACCTTAAACCTATGTCCTCTAGTTTTAGACTCCCCTACCTTTGGGAAAAGATATTGACTATCTCGCTGATCTGTGCCCTTCATTATTTTATAGACCTCTATAAGATCACCCCTCAGCCTCCTACACTCCAGAGAAAAAAGTCCCACTCTATCCAGTCTCTCCTTATAACTCAAACCATTATGCCTGGTAGACTCCGAGTAAATCTTTTCTACACTCTGTCAAGTTTAATAATATCCTTTCTATAATAGGGTGACCAGAACTGAACACAATATTTCAAGTGAGGCCTTACCAATGTCTTGTACAACTTCAACAAGACATTCCAACTTGGATTTCTCTGGGTGCTCCAGTTTCCTCCCACATTCTGAAAGATGTGCTGGTTAGCTGCATTGACCCGAGCAGACACCAGAATGTGGCAACTCAGGGAATTTCACAGTAACTTCATTGCAGTGTTAATGTAAGCCTTATTTGTGACGAATTAAAAATTATAAACTTCTTTAATTAAAATATAACACTATGGATGATAAAACAGAAAATTCTGGATAAATCCAGCAGCTCTGGCACTATCTGTGGAGAGAAAAAGAGTGCTAACGCTTCAGGTCTATACAGTAAGAGGTCTCACAACACCAGGTAAGAGTCCAACAGGTTTATTGGGTAGCACGAGCTTTCGGAGTGCTGCTCCTTCATCAGGTGAGTGGCAGTGCTCCAAAAGCTCATTCTACCAATTAAAGCTGATGGTCTTTAACCTGGTGTTGTCAGACTTCTTACAGCACCCACCCCAGTCCAACACCAGCATCTCCACATCATGGTGATGTAGCTCTCAGCGGAAAGGTAGAAAAGCTTTCTGAGTTGTAGTATTTAACCCACTGTTTCTGAACTTCAGATCTATTCTGTCAATCTCCCTCTTATTCTATCAATTTCAACTTTGATCTTGAACCCATCGAGTTTTGATTGGAGTGTCCATTGGGAGGGAGTGTGCATTGGGAGGGAGTGTGCACTGGGAGGGAGTGTGCGTTGGGAGGGAGTGTGCATTGGGAGGGAGTGTGCATTGGGATGGAGTGTGCGTTGGGAGGGAGTGTGCGTTGGGAGGGAGTGTGCATTGGGAGGTAGTGTGCATTGGGGGGGAGTGTGCATTGGGAGGGAGTGTGCATTGGGGGGAGTGTGCATTGGGAGAGAGTGTGCGTTGGGAGGGAGTGTGCATTGGGAGGGAGTGTGCATTGGGAGGGAGTGTGCATTGGGAGAGAGTGTGCGTTGGGAGGGAGTGTGCATTGGGAGGGAGTGTGCATTGGGAGGGAGTGTGCATTGCGGGGGAGTGTGCGTTGGGAGGGAGTGTGCATTGGGAGGGAGTGTGCATTGGGAGGGAGTGTGCATTGGGGGGAGTGTGCGTTGGGAGGGAGTGTGCATTGGGAGGGAGTGTGCATTGGGAGGAGTGTGCATTGGCGGGGAGTGTGCATTGGCGGGGAGTGTGCATTGGGGGGAGTGTGCATTGGGAGGGAGTGTGCATTGGGGGGAGTGTGCATTGGGAGAGAGTGTGCATTAGGAGGGAGTGTGCATTGGGAGGGAGTGTGCATTGGGAGGGAGTGTGCATTGGGGGGGAGTGTGCATTGGGGTGGAGTGTGCATTGGGAGGGAGTGTGCATTGGGAGGGAGTGTGCGTTGTCGGGGAGAGTGCATTGGGAGGGAGTGTGCATTGGGAGGGAGTGTGCATTGGGACGGAGTGTGCATTGGGAGGGAGTGTGCATTGGGGGGGAGTGTGCATTGGGAGGGAGTGTGCATTGGGGGGGAGTGTGCATTGGGGTGGAGAGTTATCATTGGCTCTGGATGGGTTGCTGTCACAGATTTTGGAAGGGATTTATTGTTGGTGATTTGAGAGCGTCCACTGGGGTTTAGGGAATGGGGTTTCTGCCAGAATGGAAAATCCCAGCTCTTTCCCTGGTAATTCTGGTTTAGTTTAGTTTGTTCATTGCTGTCACAAGTATGACTTAAATGAACACTGCAATGAAGTTCCCGTAAAAATCCTCTAGTCACCACACTCCAGCGCCTGTTCAGGTACGCTAAGAGAGAATCTAGCATGGCCAATACACCGAACCATCATGCCTTTGGACTGTGGGATGAAACCTGAGCACCCAGAGGAAACCCATGCACACACAGGGAGAACGTGCAGACTCAAGCCCAGGGAATCGGACCCAGGTCTTGATGCCGTGAGATAGTAGTGCTAATGACTGTGCCACCATGCTGCCCAATTGTGGCAGGCTTCACACTTATAAGAACATAAGAACATAAGAACATAAGAAATAGGAGCAGGAGTAGGCCATCTAGCCCTTCGAGCCTGCCCCGCCATTCAATAAGATCATGGCTGATCTGTCGTGGCTCAGTTCCACTTTCCCGCCCTCTCCCCATAACCCTTAATCCCCTCTCTTATCAAAAACCCATCAACCCGCGTCTTAAATATATTTAGCGAGGCAGCCTCCACCACTTCAACGGGCAGAGAATTCCAGAGATTCACCACCCTTTGAGTGAAGAAGTTCCTCCTCAACTCCGTTCTAAACCGCCTCCCCTTTATCTTGAGGCTGTGCCCCCTAACGCATTGACAAAGTGAGTGTGTGTGGAATATTGTATCCTGCTGAACCCAGTCCCCATGCCATCAATGTATATTGCTGATAAAGTCATCTTGACTTCAAACTTGAGGTCTCTTTCCCTCCCTCCTCTCCTGCTGTCACACCTGCTGAGTATTTCCAACACCTCGTTTCAATTTCAGTTTACATCAGCTTTGCGTGAAAAACAAAACTATAGGGTTGGAAATCAGTGAAATGTGGCAGTCCTGTACATGGGCAACAGTCAACAAAATGTCTTGTGGATCACACTCAGCGCACGTGGCCCCCAGGACGCTGGCTGTCGACTGCTGATGTAGCAGACTGCAGCAGACAGAGGTGTCGGAGCTGGTATTACAGCATTCAGAATGTAGAGCCTGTTCGATTAATTACCTGAGGCAGTATCGCGACACTGCGTTTCTTTTTCCCAGCAAGGACTTGCGGGGTTACAAACTTGTAATCGTTCAGTTCTTCAAGTAGTTTTTTCTGGAGAAATCGATAACCTGTGTGAAATATAATGAGAATGTCATTGGCATTACAATAAGGATTAGTTGATCGACTGTGCTGTGTAAATACAATCTGCCACACAGGGAGATGCTGATGTGGTGGTAATATTCCTGCACTAATAATCCTGAGATCCAGACTAACGTGGGACATGCAGGCACTCACCAAGGTTCCTTAGGCAGCACCTTCCAAACCCACAACTACTTCCATCTAGAAGGACAAGAGCAGCAGATACATGGGAACACCACCACCTACAAGCTCCCCTCCAAGTCACTCATCAGGTTCACTCGGCTGATACCAGAGATGAGGGGGTTGGACTATGAAGGGAGACTAAATAGACTGGGTCTGTACTTGTTGGAGTTTTGGAGAATGAGGACGGATCTTATAGAGACGTATAAGATGATGAATGGGATGGATAGGATAGAGGTGGAGAGACTCTTCCCGCTCAGAAAAGACAGTAGGACTAGGGGGCACAGCCTCAAGATAAAAGGGGGCAGTTTAAAACGGAGTTGAGGAGGAACTTCTTCACTCAAAGGGTGGTGAATCTCTGGAATTCTCTGCCCGTTGAAGTGGTGGAGGCTGCCTCGCTAAATATTTTTAAGAAGCGGGTTGATGGGTTCTTGATAAGAGAGGGGATTAAGGGTTATGGGGAGAGGGCGGGAAAGTGGAACTGAGCCACGACAGATCAGCCATGATCTTATTGAATGGCGGGGCAGGCTCGAAGGGCTAGATGGCCTACTCCTGCTCCTATTTCTTATGTTCTCATGTTCTTAAGATAAGGGGCGGGGGGCAGTTTAGATCAGAGTTGAGGAGGAACTTCTTCATTCAAAGGGTGGTGAATCTTTGGAATTCTCTGCCTGTTGAAGTGGTGGAGGCTACCTCGCTAAATATATTTAAGTCACGAGTAGATAGGTTTTTGGTAGGCAAGGGAATTAAGGGTTATGGGGAGAAAGCGGGAAAGTGGAACTGATCCACTTCAGATCAGCCATGATCTTATTGAATGGCGGGGCAGGCTCGAAGGGCTGGATGGCCTACTCCTGCTCCTATTTCTTATGTTCTTACGTTCTGTCTTGGAAATATATCACCATTCCTTCGCAGTCGCTGGTTCAAAATCCTGGAACTCCTTCCCTAACAGCACTGTGGGTGTACCTACACTTCAGGGACTCAGTGGTTAAAAAGGCGGCTCATCACCCTCTTCTCAAGAGCAACTGGGGAGAATAAGTCGAACCAGCAACAGGCAAATCCCGTATATCAATATAAAAATCTCACCATAACAGCCTGTGGAATTTCAAAACTATTCCAAGATCTGTAATTAAAAGCTAACTTCAGCTGGGTGACCATGAATGTATTGTTAGAAAAACCCATCTGGTTCACTCATGTTCTTCAGGGAAGGAAATCTGCTGCCCTTACCCGGTCTGGCCTACATGTAACTCCAGAGCCACAGCAATGTGTCTGACTCTGAAATGCCCTCACAAATGGGTCAATTCAAGGACAAATCCCCACCTCCTCACTGACACCCCCACATCCCATCAAAGAAGTTACCCAACAGCACCAGCCCCAGCATCTCGTGGCACCAGCCACTCCCAGCATAGAGTCATAGAGGTTTACAGCATGGAAACAGGCCCTTCAGCCCAACTTGTCCATGCTACCTTTTTTTTAAACCCCCTACACTAATCCCAATTGCCTGCATCTGGCCCATATCCCTCTATACCCATCTTATCCGTGTAACTATCTAAATGCATTTTAAAAGATACAATTGTACCCGCCTCTACTACTACCTCTGGCAGCTTGTTCCAGACACTCACCACCCTCTGTGTGAAAAAGTTGCCCCTCTGAACACTTTTGTATCTCTTCCCTCTCACCTTAAACCGATGTCCTCTAGTTTGAGACTCCCCCTACCTTTGGGAAAAGATATTGACTATCTCGCTGATCTGTGCCCCTCATTATTTTATAGACCTCTGTAAGAGCGCCCCTCAGCCTCCTACACTCCCGAGAAAAAAGTCGCAGTTTTGACGAATTTATTGGATTTCTATGAGGATGTGACTAGTGCCGTAGACAGAGGGGAACCAGTGGATGTGGTGTTTCTCGATTTTCAAAAGGCGTTTGATAAGGTGCCGCACAAAAGGTTACTTCAGAAGGTTAGAACATAGAACATAGAACATAGAACACTACAGCACAAACAGGCCCTTCGGCCCACAAGTTGCGCAGATCACATCAATACTTACCAATCCATAGACCTATCTATAACCCCCAATCGCATTAAATCCCATATACTCATCCAGAAGTCTTTTAAAAGACCCCAGCGAGTTCGCCTCCACCACCACTGACGGCAGCCGATTCCATTCACTCACCACCCTCTGAGTGAAAAACTTACCCCTGACATCACTTCTGAACTTTCCTCCCCGCACCTTAAATCTGTGTCCTCTCGTAGCGACCATTTCAGCTCTGGGAAATAGCCTCTGAGAATCCACCCTGTCTATTCCTCTCAACATTTTATAAACCTCTATCAGGTCGCCTCTCAACCTTCGTCTCTCCAGGGAAAAGAGTCCCAGCTCCCTCAACCTATCCTCATAAGGCATGCCTCCCAATCCAGGCAACATCCTTGTAAATCTCCTCTGTACCCTTTCAATAGCTTCCACATCCTTCCTATAGTGAGGCGACCAGAACTGCGCATAGTACTCCAAGTGGGGCCTGACAAGGGCCTTATAAAGTTGCAGCATTACCTCCCGACTCCTAAACTCAATCCCTCGATTAATGAAGGCCAGTACACCATACGCCTTCTTGACCACATCCTCCACCTGCAAGGCTGATTTAAGAGCCCTGTGGACCCGGACCCCAAGATCCTTCTGCTCTTCAACACTGCTAAGACTCCTGCCCTTGATAGTGTACTCGTTCATCCCACTGGTTCTGCCAAAATGGACGACTACACATTTATCCGCATTGAAGTCCATCTGCCACTTCTCCGCCCAGTCCTGCATCCTATTTATGTCCTGCTGCAACTTCTGACATCCTTCCAGACCATCCACAACACCACCAACCTTCATGTCATCAGCGAACTTACTTACCCATCCCTCCACTTCCTCATCCAGGTCATTTATGAAAATGACAAACAGCAAGGGTCCTAGAACAGATCCCTGGGGCACTCCACTGGTGACCGACCTCCATGCAGAAAAAGACCCATCCACAACCACTCTCTGCCTTCTGCAGGCAAGCCAGTTCTGGATCCACAAGGCCAAAGCCCCTTGGATCCCATGCCCTCTCACCATCTCAAGAAGTCTTGCATGGGGGACCTTATCAAACACCTTGCTGAAGTCCATGTAAACCACATCCACCGCTCTTCCTTCGTCAATGAGTCAGTCACATTATCGAAGAACTCCACTAGGCTCATAAGGCACGACCTGCCCTTGACAAAACCATGCTGACTATTCCTGATCATGTCAAACCTCTCCAAATGCTCATAAATCTTGTCCCTCAGAATCCTCTCCATCAGCTTACCAACCACTGAGGTCAGACTCACCGGTCGGTAATTTCCCGGGCTGTCCCTGTTCCCTTTGTTGAAAATAGGAACTACATCCGCAATCCTCCAATCTTCCGGAACCACTCCCGTCTCCATTGACAACGCAAAGATCATCGCCAGAGGCTCTGCAATCACTTCCCTCGCCTCCCACAGTATCCTGGGGTACATCCCATCTGGTCCCGGCGACTTGTTTATCTTGATAGAATTTAAAAGTTCCAACACATCCTCCTCCTTAATATCCACAAACTCAATCTTTCCCATCTGCTGCAAATCTGTAGCAAAATCTCCCAGATCAGTTTCCACTGTGAATACTGAGGCAAAGTACTCATTAAGCACCTCTGCCATTTCCTCTGGTTCCACACAGACCTTTCCCCCTTCACCTTTTATAGGTCCTATCCCTTCTCTTCTCATCCTTTTACTTTTCACATATTTATAGAAGGCCTTGGGATTCTCCTTAATCTTACCCGCCAAGGTCTTCTCATGACCCCTTCTGGCTCTCCTAATTTCCCTTTTAAGCTCCTTTCTACAATCCTTATACTCCTCAAGATCCTTAACATCTCCGAGCTCCCTGAACCTTTTGTACACCTTCCTTTTCCTCCTGACCAGGTTCACCACAGCCTTCGTGCACCACGGTTCCCTCGACCTACCAAAACCTCCTTGTCTCATCGGAACGTTGTCGTGCAGAGCTCCAGACAAACATTCCTTGAATATCCGCCACCTTCCTTCGGTACTTTTCCCTAAGAACGCCTCCTTCCAGTTTATTTGCCCAATTAACTTCCTGATGTCTTCGTATTTCCCCTTACTCCAGACAAACACCTTCCTAGCCTGCCTGATCCTATCTCGTTCCAATGCAATTGTGAAGGAGATAGAATTATGATCTCCATTCCCAAGATGCTCTCCCACCGAGAGATCCGACACCTGTCCTGGTTCATTCGCCGGTACCAGGTCAAGTACAGCCTCTCCCCTCGTAGACTTATCCACGTACTGTGTCAGGAAACCTTCCTGAACACACCTAACAAACTCCTCCCCATCCAAACCCCTTACCCTTGGGATATTCCAGTCGATGTTTGGGAAATTGAAGTCTCCCATCACGACAACTCTGTTATTACTACATCTCTCTAGAATCTGTTTCCCTATCTGCACCTCAACTTCCCTGTCACTATTGGGTGGCCTATAGAATACACCCAGCAAAGTTATCGACCCTTTGCTGTTCCTAACTTCCACCCACAGAGACTCCGTAGACAGTCCCCCCATGGCATCCACCTTCTCTGCAGCCATGACACTGTCCCTGATCAACAGTGCCACTCCACCACCTCTTCTGCCACCCTCCCTGTCCTTCCTGAAGCACCTGAAACCTGGCACCTGAAGTACCCAGTCCTGTCCCTGAGACATCCAAGTCTCCGTAATGGCCACCACATCACATTCCCAAGCAGCAATCCACGCCCTAAGCTCATCTACCTTATTTACTCCTGGCGTTAAAATACATAGTTAGGGGGCATGGAGTTGGGGGTAAGGTGTTAGCGTGGATAGAGGATTGGTTGTCTAATAGGAGGCAGAGAGTTGGTATCAATGGGTGCTATTCTGATTAGTGGTTGGTAACTAGTGGAGTGCCACAGGGGTCGGTGCTGGGGCCTCAGCTATTTACCATTTATATAGATGATCTGGAGGAGGGGGCTGAGTGTAGGGTGACGAAATTTGCTGATGACACGAAGATGAGTGGAAAAGCAAATTGTGCGGAGGGTGTGGAAAGTCTGCAGAGGGATCTGGATAGGCTGAGCGAGTGGGCGAGGACCTGGCAGATGGAGTATAATGTTAGCAAGTGTGAGGTTATCCACTTTGGCAGGAATAATAGTAGGAGGGATTACTTTTTTAAGGGCGAAAAGCTGCAACATGCTACGGTGCAGAGGGACCTGGGGGTCCTTGTGCATGAGTCGCAAAAACCCAGTCTGCAGGTGCAGCAGGTGATCAAGAAGGCGAATGGGATGCTGGCCTTTTTAGCGAGGGGGATAGAATATAAAAGCAGGGAGGTCTTGCTGCAACTGTACAGGGTACTGGTGAGGCCGCAGCTGGAGTACTGTGTGCAGTTTTGGTCGCCGCACTTACGCAAGGATATTTTGGCCTTGGAGGGAGTGCAGAGGAGGTTCACTAGGCTGATACCGGAGATGAGGGGGTTGGACTATGAAGAGAGACTAAATAGACTGGGTCTGTATTCATTGGAGTTTAGAAGGATGAGGGGGGATCTTATAGAGATGTATAAGATAATGAAAGGGATGGATAGGGTAGAGGTAGAGAGATTCTTCCCGCTTAGAAAGTCCTGCCCTGGTTCAATCTACCAAAGTGCATCACCTCACATTTATCTAAATTAAACTCCATCTGCCATTCGTCAGCCCACTGGCCCAATTGATCACTGGCATCTCGTGGCACCAGTCTGTTCCAGAACTGGCATCTCTCGGTACAACAGGACAAAACACTCTCTTTGTCCAAGATGGTTCCAGGAAGGTGAAGTTAATCATGGAGAGAAGATGGACTATGTAATATAGTCAGAAGCCACTGAGATCTCCCTGAAAGTTGGCACCCAGGTTGATAAGGTTGTTAAGAAGGCATACGTTGTGTTAACTTTTATTGGTAGAGGGATTGAATTTCAGAGCCGTGAGGTCATGTTACAACTGTACAAAACTCTGGTGCAGCCGCACTTGGAGTATTGTGTACAGTTCTGGTCGCCGCATTATAAGAAAGATGTGGAGGCATTGGAAAGGGTGCAGAGGAGGTTTACCAGGATGTTGCCTGGTATGGTGGGAAGGTCTTATGAGGAAAGGCTGAGGGACTTGAGGTTATTTTCATTAAAGAGAAGAAGGTTAAGAGGTGACCTGATTGAGGCATACAAGATGATCAGAGGATTGGATAGGGTGGACACTGAGAGCCTTTTTTTTCGGATGGTGATGGCTAACACGAGGGGACATAGCTTTAAGTTGGGGGGTGATAATTATAGGACGGATGTCAGAGGTAGGTTCTTTACTCAGAGGGTAGTAAGGGTGTGGAATGCCCTGCCTGCAGCAGTTGTGGACTCGCCAACTTTAAGGGCGTTCAAATGGTCAGTGGATAGGCATATGGGTGACATTGGAATAGTTTAGGTTAGAGGGTCATTAGATTGGTTCCACTGGTCGGCGCAACATCGAGGGCTGAAGGGCCTGTACTGCGCTGGAATGTTCCATGTTCTCTATCTCCGGAAAGGATGGATAACGGGCAGAGGAGGAGACGCAGAGAGAGTGAAAACAAGAGAAAGTGGAACTGGGAGAGAGAGAAAGGGAGAGAGCTAATTCCAGGAAATCCAACCCTAAACTTCATAACTTTATACAAATGTGGAATACGTGTGTCACATTTAACCAACTCCTATATCACCCTGTCCAGGAATAGCTTTACCTCTGAGTGGATTATACGAACACGTCAGCTCCTCTGTTCATTTTGAATATTCTGTCGGGGAAGGAGAGCATCTTGGATGTAAAGTTATCTTTTTCAATGGTGAAGGAGGAATTTTAGAATTCTCCAGATGCCCCAAGACAAAGACTTTTGCGGAGGTACTGGATCTTGTGAAAGGGCAATACCATCCAAAGCCCTTGGTATTTGTCTAAAGTTATAAATTTAATTTCACAAGAGTCCTTGGACAAGCAATTGCAGCCTTTGTGCCAGATTAAGGTGAATAGCAGGGCACTGCGAATTCAGGAATACAACACAGATCCCTGTGCTACGCCACTGGACACTGTCTTCTGCTCACTAAAGGAGCCTTCTGTCACCGCACACTATCTCCTACAATTGATCCAATTTTGAATCCACTTATCAAATTACCCTGTATTCTGTGTGAATTTACCTTCTCTCCAAGTCTCCGATGTGGGACCTTGTCAAAGGCTTTGCTAAAATCCATATAAACTACATGGACTACACCAGCCTCACCAACACATCTCAAAAAATTCAATCAAATTTGTTGGGCCTGACCTTCCTCTTACGAAGCCATACTGACTGTTCCGAATCAAGCTTTGCCTCTCAAGGTGGAGACAGATTTTTAAGGCAAGGATAAATAAATTTTTGAACAGTAAAGGAATTAAGGGTTACGGTGAGTGGGTGGGTAAGTGGAGCTGAGTCTACGAAAAGATCAGCCATGATCTTATTGAAGAGCGGAGCAGGCTCGAGGGGTCAGATGGTCTACTTCTGCTCCTAATTCTTATATTCTAGATTCTCTTCTTCAAAGGTTTCTCTAATAGTTTCCCACCTACTGACATGAGAACATGTCTTAAATATATTTGACAAAATGTCAACTCCTAAGAAAGCAAATCCATTTCACCCTTTGGACAGATACACTTGGATTAATTCAGAAGGAGCGTGCTGCCTGTGCTTTCTGTTGTAAATGTGTGGTTCACCGCGCACCAAGTATTTGATGGTACTTTCACATAAATCAAGCGAAAACCTTTCTTGACAAAGGGAGAAGTTGATAAAAAAGGGTAGGAGAAACTATGAAGCTGGGCTAGCGCTTAATATAAAAAAGGATAGCAAGAGTTTTTATAAATATATAAAAAGGAAGAGGCTGGCTAGGGTGAATGTTGGTCCTTTAGAGGATGAGAAAGGGGACCTAGTGGTAGGGGATGGGGATATGGCTAAGGTCTTGAATAACTTTTTTGTTTCTGTCTTCACGGAGGAGGACGTGAATAATTTGCCGGGTGTTAGCGATGGAAAGGTGGTAGGACTGGAGGGTCTTAATGACATTACTGTTACTAGAGAGGTGGTGCGCGACAGACTGGAGGGGCTGATTGTGGACAAGTCCCCAGGACCGGATGGAATGCATCCGAGGGTTCTGAAAGAAATGGCGGAGGTGATAGTGGATGCCTTGGTGGTTATTTTCCAGACGTCGCTGGATTCCGGGGAAGTGCCGGATGATTGGAAAACGGCTAATGTTACGCCGTTGTTTAAGAAGGGTGCCAGGCAAAAGGCGGGGAATTATAGGCCAGTTAGTTTAACGTCTGTGGTAGGTAAAATGTTAGAATCTGTCATTAAGGAGGAAATTGCGAGGCATCTTGAGGGGAATTGCTTGATAGAGCAGACACAGCACGGTTTCATTAAAGGGAAGTCGTGTCTGACAAATTTACTGGAGTTCTATGAGGATGTGTCTAGGGCGGTGGATAGAGGAGAGCCGGTGGATGTGGTCTTTCTAGATTTTCAGAAGGCGTTTGACAAGGTACCTCACAAGAGGTTATTGCAGAAGGTAAGGGGGCATGGAGTTGGGGGTAGGGTGTTAGCGTGGATAGAGGATTGGTTGTCAAATAGGAGGCAGAGAGTGGGGGTCAACGGGTGCTATTCGGATTGGCGGATGGTGACTAGTGGAGTGCCCCAGGGGTCGGTGCTGGGGCCTCAGCTATTTACCATTTATATAGATGATCTGGAGGAGGGAACCGAGTGTAGAGTGTCGAAATTGCTGATGACACCAAGATTGGGGGAACGGCAAATTGTGCGGAGGGTGTGGAGAGTCTGCAGAAGGATCTAGATAGGCTGGGCGAATGGGCCAGGAAATGGCAAATGGAATTTAATGTTGGCAAGTGTGAGGTGGTCCACTTTGGTAGGAAGAATGGTAGGAAAGACTATTACTTACGTGGCGAAAAACTGCAGCAGGCGACGGTGCAGAGGGACCTCGGGGTCCTTGTGCATGAGTCGCAAAAACCCAGCT
Organism: Carcharhinus amblyrhynchos; assembly: GCF_965287045.1. Taxonomy (NCBI): domain Eukaryota; kingdom Metazoa; phylum Chordata; class Chondrichthyes; order Carcharhiniformes; family Carcharhinidae; genus Carcharhinus; species Carcharhinus amblyrhynchos. The sequence goes on along the minus strand of NW_027650044.1, from coordinate 133,306 downwards.
TGCAGGTGCAGCAGGTGGTCAGGAAGGCGAATGGGATGCTGGCCTTCATAGCGAGGGGGATTGAATATAAAAGTAGGGAGGTCTTGCTGCAGCTGTATAGGGCATTGGTGAGGCCGCAGCTGGAGTACTGTGTGCAGTTTTGGGTGCCGCACCTGCGCAAGAATATTTTGGCCTTGGAGGGAGTGCAGAGGAGGTTTACTAGGCTGATACCGGAGTTGAGGGGGTTGAGCTATGAGGAGAGGCTGAATAAACTGGGCTTGTACTCGTTAGAGTTTAGAAGAATGAGGGGAGATCTCATTGAGACGTATAAGATGATGAATGGGATGGATAGGATAGAGGTGGAGAGACTCTTCCCGCTCAAAAAAGACAGTAGGACTAGGGGGCACAGCCTCAAGATAAAGGGGGGGCGGTTTAGAACGGAGTTGAGGAGGAACTTCTTCACCCAAAGGGTGGTGAATCTCTGGAATTCTCTGCCCGTTGAAGTGGTGGAGGCTGCCTCGCTAAATATATTTAAGAAGCGGGTTGATGGGTTTTTGATAGGAGAGGGGATTAAGGGTTATGGGGAGAGGGCGGGAAAGTGGAACTGAGCAGCGACAGATCAGCCATGATCTTATTGAATGGCGGGGCAGGCTCGAAGGGCCAGATGGCCTACTCCTGCTCCTATTTCTTATGTTCTTATGTTCTTATGAACAAGGTTGAATTGATCAAAAGGTAATGGCAGCATCAGCAAAGCAATATCTTTGTATACTTGAGTGTGAATTAGAATCAACTGTTAGAACAAAGAACAACCCAGCACGGGAAACAGGCCCTTCGGCCCAATGAGCCCGCGCCGCCGCATCACCCTACACCTATTCTACCCTGCATGTCTACGAATGGAACCCTACTCAGTCAGATTCAGGGAAGAAATAGTGTCAATTTGGTAAAAGCCGATTAGCCTAAGAGCACATCTTTGGGGTGTGGGAGGAAACCGGAGCGCCCGGAGGAAACCCACGCATCCACAGGGAGAATGCGCAAACTCCCACAGACACAGGCCCAAATCCATGTATCTGCACAGCTAGCAGTGCTAGTCACTGAGCTGTTGCGGCGCCCGTCTACCGGTCCAGGATCAAGCACACACACCGACATGAAGTACTAGGCCACTCCTGGAACTTCCAAGAGCAGCCCACGCACAACCCGCCGTGTGCATGCCCCTCGTTTGACACGAGGTGGACCTCCACCTGTGGAATAAAGACAAAAATATTAATCTTACAGCCTGCCTTTCCGGTGTCTCCCGAGGTTTAACCCTATGTAATAGCCCCTACCATATCCCTCCATTCTCGTTTCACTCATGTGCCTATCTAACTGCATCTTAAACGAGTCCAACGTTCCTGCCTCCACCACCCTACTCGGTAGCGCATTCCAGACCCCCACAACTCTCTGCGTAAAGAACCTTCTTCTCACCTCCAAATTATACCTCCCCCCCCCCCACCCTTAAATCATGACCTCTCGTGTTCGTACCCAGTCTAGGGAGCAGTCTCTCACTATTAACTCTATCTATTCCCTTCAGTATCTTATATACTTCTATCATGTCCCCTCTCAATCTCCGTCTTTCCAAGGAGAATAGTCCCAGTTTCTTCAACCTCTCCTCGTAACCCAGTCCCCCCATGCCAGGCAACATCCTGGTAAACCTCCTCTGCACCCTTTCCAGAGACTCCACGTCCTTCCGGTAGTAAGGTGACCAGAACTGGACGCAGTACTCCAAATGCGGTCTAACCAACGTTCTGTACAACTGAAGCATTAGACGGCAGCTTTTATACCCTAAGCCCCTTCCTATAAAGGCTAACATCCCATAAGCCTTCCTAATAACCTTCTCCACTTGTGACGCAACCTTCATGGATTTGTGAACCTGCACTCCCAGGTCCCTCTGTATGTCTATACTCCTAATCGGCCTACCTTTTATCACATAGCTCCTCTCTGCATTATTCCTTCCAAAATGCATCACCTCGCATTTGTCAGGATTAAATGCCATCTGCCACCTATCTGCCCACTGCACCAACCTATCTATATCCTGTTGTATCACCTGACAATCCAGTTCCGTACCCGCCAACCCTGCCATCTTGGTGTCATCAGCAAACTTGCTGATCACACCACCTACGCCCTCTTCCAAGTCATTTATGTGGACTACAAAGAGGAGAGGTCCCAGTACTGAGCCCTGCGGCACACCACTGGTCACTGGCCTCCAGCCCGACAAGGTCCCCTCCACAACTACCCTCTGTCTCCTATTTCCCAGCCAGTTCTCAATCCACCTAGCTACCTGGCCTCGTATCCCATGCGCTTTAACCTTTTCTACCAGCCTACCGTGAGGGACTTTGTCAAACGCCTTACTGAAATCCATATAGATGACATCAACGGCTCTCCCATCGTCAACCGTTTTTGTCACCTCCTCAAAGAATTCCACCAGATTCGTAAGGCAAGACCTCCCTCTAACAAAGCCATGTTGCGTATCCCTAATCAGATCGCAACGCTCCAAATGCTCATACATCCTACCCCTAAGTATTTTTTCCATTAACTTCCCGACCACCGACGTCAAACTCACCGGTCTATAATTCCCAGGGTTATCCCTACTACCTTTTTTGAACAACAGGACCACATTTGCTACCCTCCAGTCTTCTGGGACCTCACCTGTGTCCAAAGAAGAGACAAAGATTTGCGCCAGAGGCCCAGCAATTTCATCTTTCGCCTCCCTAAGCAGCCTGGGATAAATACCATCAGGCCCCGGAGCTTTATCCGTCCTTACGCTACCTAAAAGCCCTAGCACTTCCTCTCTCGTAATAACTATATCCTGCAACTGAACCTCCGCTCCCTCCAAGAGACTGCACGATTCCGAACCCCTCTCCTTCGTGAATACCGACGCAAAGTATTCATTCAGGAGCTCCCCCATTCCCTCCGACTCAATACACAACTCTCCACTCTTGTCCCTAAGAGGGCCAATTTTCCCTCTAACTACTCTCTTGCCTCTAATATAGGAATAAAATTCCTTTGGATTTTCCTTAATCCTACCAGCCAAAGCCATCTCATGTCCTCTCTTCGCCCTTCTAATTCCCCTTTTTAGCTCCCTCCTACTCTCTCTATATTCCTCCAGCGCACTCTCCGTACCCAGTTGTTTTGACCTAACATACGCCTCCCTCTTCTTCCTGACCAAGTCTTCAATATCCCCCGTAATCCACGGCTCTCTAATCCTACCTTTCCCATCCTTTCGCTTAACCGGAACATACCTCCCCTGCAACCATTTCATTTTGCCCTTAAAAGCCTCCCACTTGCCAACCGTGGACTTGCCAGCTAACAGTCCCTCCCAATCAGTGTCCTGCAGCTCCCTCCTAATCCTGCCATAGCTCGCCTTTCCCCAGTTCAGCACACTCCCGTTCGGACGGCACTCGTCCCTTTCCATTTTTATCCTAAAGTAGACGGACTTGTGGTCACTGTTCGCCACATGTTCGCCTACCTCTACCTCACCCACCTGCCCCGGCTCGTTTCCCAACACTAAATCCAGTATAGCCCCTCCCCTAGTCGGGCTAGTTACATACTGCTCTAGAGACCCTTCCATAACACATTTCACAAACTCCTCTCCCTCTGTTCCCCCAGCTCTGGGCCCCCTCCAATTCACTCCGGGAAAATTAAAATCACCCACTACAACCACTCTATTCTTCCTGCACCTGTCCAAAATGCCCCTGCAAATGCCTTCCTCCACTGACCTCGGGCTGTTGGGTGGCCTATAGTACACCCCTAGCAATGTGATCTCTCCCTTTTTATTCCTCAACTCCACCCACAGTGACTCAATCCCTATCTCTTCCATATCGTCCTCCCTCTGCACTACTGTGATGTTTTCCTTGACTAACAGTGCCACCCCTCCACCTCTCTTCAACCCTCCTCTGTCACACCTAAAACACTTGTACCCAGGAACATTTAGCTGCCAGTCCTGCCCTTCCCGTAACCACGTCTCCGTTACAGCCACCACATCTAACTGCCTCACAAACATCAAGGCCCTAAGCTCATCAGTTTTCCCTGCCACACTCCTAGCATTGAAACAGACACAGTTCAACCCACAAGTGTCCCTCGGAACCTCCTTCTCCCTTATAATTTTCCTTTCACCCGACTCTCTCCCAGCCACCTCCCCACCCCCCCTCCCTATTAGTTTAAATCATTCCTGAACACCCCAGCTAACCTCCCGGCTAAGACACTAGTCCCCCTCCCGTTCAAATCCTCCCCACCCCTCCTGTACAATTGCCTTTCTCTCCTAAACACCTCCCAGTGATCCACAAAAGTAAACCCCTCTACCCTACACCAATCCCTCAACCATGCATTAACTGCATGATCTCGTCATTCTTGGCCTTGCTCGTACTGGGCAGCAACCCAGACAGTGCCACCCTGGAGGTCCTGCTCTTTAGTTTGGCCCCCAACTCCCTAAATTGCCTACGGACCTCTACCCTACTCCTCCTTCCTATATCCCCCTCCCCTACGTGTACTATGACCTCTGCCTGGGTCCCCTCCCCTTTCAAAATTCCCTCTACCCTTTCCATTATATCTTTTACCCCTGCTCCAGGGAGGCAGACCACCATCCTGGAGTCGCGCCCCTGCCCACAGAACCTCCTATCAATCCCTCGGACCCTCCCATCCCCTACCACTATCACCTTACCAGCCCCCTTCTGTCCCTCTAAATCAGTCTCCCCTTCCTTCCTATCTTTCTGTGCCCCTGTCGACGAACCTTGGGGGGCCTCCGGGGAGGCCGGGGGACCCTGACTACTCTTCTTCTTCCTCTTTCCCCTCCTAACAGTCGTCCATCCTCCCTTCTCTTCAGCCCTTGAGACCTCCTCCTGCTCATGGTTCCCAGCCATTATCTCCTCGTTCTCCCTGACTAGAAACGCATCTTCCAGCCTCCCCTCGAGTTGCCTGACCCGGGCCCTCAATCGCTGCAGTTCTAAACATTTACTGCAGATGTGGACCTTGGGGACACGTGACACCACCAGGAACTCCCACATGTGGCACCGGACGCAACTTACATTCCTCCCTATATTCCCTACCATGTCCCAACCTCCTGTAAGTGCCCAAGGTAGAAATCTGTCACTCACCTTCTCCAAGCCTGCACTCGCCTAAGCCCAGCAAGCCAAAGCCCTTCTCACTCAGTTCCCACTCACTCCACTGCCCGCTCTATACTGCTACCCCTTTTTTATACCCCCCGCTCCCCCTTAACGACAATCCCCTGGCCTAACTTCCGGTACGGAAGTAAACTACACTCTAACAAGCCCCGAGAACCAGAAGTACAGGAAAAAAGCGGTTTTCAATTCAAATCAGTCACTCACCACAGCCACAGCCACCAGGTTGAAGGCTCCGGAGAAGGAAGTCACACAGTGAAAGGAAAGGAAAGCTGTTTAGCGAAGGTAAATGTATGAAAGAATTCAGAAATTTTGGTGAAAGATTTATCCAATAAACATGAAGTGGTAACAAGAATGCAAGAAGTGTGTGTCTCTGCCCAGATCGAATCCTACAGGACAGGGGAAGGACATTCGGCCCACTGAGTCACAATTCTACCCAGGCACGATCCCCATAACCACATGCTCAGTTCCACATGATACCAAGGGGCAATTTAGCATGGCCAATCCACCGAACCAACACATCATTTGGAGACTGGGAGAACACGGAGGAAACCCACGGAGACACAGGAAGAACATGCAAACTCCACACAGACAGTGACCGAAGCAGGGAATTGAACCACTAATCAAATAAGTGCGAGACAACAGTGCTAATCACTGTGTCACCGTGCTGCCCCGGGTCCCTGGCACTGTGAGACAGCAGTGCTAATCACTGTGTCACCGTGCTGCCCCGGGTCCCTGGCACTGTGAGACAGCAGTGTGAATCACTGTGTCACCGTGCTGCCCCGGGTCCCTGGCACTGTGAGACAGCAGTGCTAATCACTGTGTCACCGTGCTGCCCCGGGTCCCTGGCAGTGTGAGACAGCAGTGCTAATCACTGTGTCACCGTGCTGCCCCGGGTCCCTGGCACTGTGAGACAGCAGTGTGAATCACTGTGTCACCGTGCTGCCCCGGGTCCCTGGCACTGTGAGACAGCAGTGCTAATCACTGTGTCACCGTGCTGCCCCGGGTCCCTGGCACTGTGAGACAGCAGTGCTAATCACTGTGTCACCGTGCTGCCCCGGGTCCCTGGCACTGTGAGACAGCAGTGCGAATCACTGTGTCACCGTGCTGCCCCGGGTCCCTGGCACTGTGAGACAGCAGTGCTAATCACTGTGTCACCGTGCTGCCCCGGGTCCCTGACACTGTGAGACAGCAGTGCGAATCACTGTGTCACCGTGCTGCCCCGGGTCCCTGGCACGGTGAGACAGCAGCGCTAATCACTGTGTCACCGTGCTGCCCCGGGTCCCTGGCACTGTGAGACAGCAGTGTGAATCACTGTGTCACCGTGCTGCCCCGGGTCCCTGGCACTGTGAGACAGCAGTGTGAATCACTGTGTCACCGTGCTGCCCTGGGTCCCTGGCACTGTCAGACAGCAGTGCTAATCACTGTGTCACCGTGCTGCCCCGGGTCCCTGGCACTGTGAGACAGCAGTGTGAATCACTGTGTCACCGTGCTGCCCCGGGTCCCTGGCACTGTGAGACAGCAGTGCTAATCACTGTGTCACCGTGCTGCCCCGGGGCCCTGGCACTGTCAGACAGCAGTGCTAATCACTGTGTCACCGTGCTGCCCCGGGTCCCTGGCACTGTGAGACAGCAGTGTGAATCACTGTGTCACCGTGCTGCCCCGGGGCCCTGGCACTGTCAGACAGCAGTGTGTATCACTGTGTCACCGTGCTGCCCCGGGTCCCTGGCACTGTGAGACAGCAGTGCTAATCACTGTGTCACCGTGCTGCCCCGGGTCTCTGGCACTGTCAGACAGCAGTGCTAATCACTGTGTCACCGTGCTGCCCCGGGTCCCTGGCACTGTGAGACAGCAGTGCTAATCACTGTGTCACCGTGCTGCCCCGGGGCCCTGGCACTGTCAGACAGCAGTGCTAATCACTGTGTCACCGTGCTGCCCCGGGTCCCTGGCACTGTGAGACAGCAGTGTGAATCACTGTGTCACCGTGCTGCCCCAGGTCCCTGGCACTGTGAGACAGCAGTGCTAATCACTGTGTCACCGTGCTGCCCCGGGTCCCTGGCACTGTGAGACAGCAGTGTGAATCACTGTGTCACCGTGCTGCCCCGGGTCCCTGGCACTGTGAGACAGCAGTGCTAATCACTGTGTCACCGTGCTGCCCCGGGTCCCTGGCACTGTGAGACAGCAGTGCTAACCACTGTGTCACCGTGCTGCCCCGGGTCCCTGGCACTGTGAGACAGCAGTGCTAATCACTGTGTCACCGTGCTGCCTCGGGTCCCTGGCACTGTGAGACAGCAGCGCCAATCACTGTGTCACCGTGCTGCCCTGGGTCCCTGGCACTGTGAGACAGCAGCGCTAATCACTGTGTCACCGTGCTGCCCCGGGTCCCTGGCGCTGTGAGACAGCAGCGCTAATCACTGTGTCACCGTGCTGCCCCGGGTCCCTGGCGCTGTGAGACAGCAGCGCTAATCACTGTGTCACCGTGCTGCCCCGGGTCCCTGGCACTGTGAGACAGCAGTGTGAATCACTGTGTCACCGTGCTGCCCCGGGTCCCTGGCGCTGTGAGACAGCAGTGCTAATCACTGTGTCACCGTGCTACCCCGGGTCCCTGGCACTGTGAGACAGCAGCGCTAATCACTGTGTCACCGTGCTACCCCGGGTCCCTGGCACTGTGAGACAGCAGTGTGAATCACTGTGTCACCGTGCTGCCCCGGGTCCCTGGCACTGTGAGACAGCAGTGCTAATCACTGTGTCACCGTGCTGCCCCGGGTCCCTGGCACTGTGAGACAGCAGTGCTAATCACTGTGTCACCGTGCTGCCCCGGGTCCCTGGCACTGTGAGACAGCAGCGCTAATCACTGTGTCACCGTGCTGCCCCGGGGCACTGGCACTGTGAGACAGCAGCGCTAATCACTGTGTCACCCTGCTGCCCCGGGTCCCTGGCACTGGGAGACAGCAGTGTGAATCACTGTGTCACCGTGCTGCCCCGGGTCCCTGGCGCTGTGAGACAGCAGCGCTAATCACTGTGTCACCGTGCTACCCCGGGTCCCTGGCACTGTGAGACAGCAGGGTGAATCACTGTGTCACCGTGCTGCCCCGGGTCCCTGGCACTGTGAGACAGCAGTGCTAATCACTGTGTCACCGTGCTGCCCCGGGTCCCTGGCACTGTGAGACAGCAGTGCTAATCACTGTGTCACCGTGCTGCCCCGGGTCCCTGGCACTGTGAGACAGCAGTGCTAATCACTGTGTCACCGTGCTGCCCCGGGTCCCTGGCACTGTGAGACAGCAGTGCTAATCACTGTGTCACCGTGCTGCCCCGGGTCCCTGGCACTGTGAGACAGCAGCGCTAATCACTGTGTCACCGTGCTGCCCCGGGGCACTGGCACTGTGAGACAGCAGCGCTAATCACTGTGTCACCGTGCTGCCCCGGGTCCCTGGCACTGGGAGACAGCAGTGTGAATCACTGTGTCACCGTGCTGCCCCGGGTCCCTGGCACTGTGAGACAGCAGTGCTAATCACTGTGTCACCGTGCTGCCCCGGGTCCCTGGCACTGTCAGACAGCAGTGCTAATCACTGTGTCACCGTGCTGCCCCGGGTCCCTGGCACTGTGAGACAGCAGTGTGAATCACTGTGTCACCGTGCTGCCCCGGGTCCCTGGCACTGTGAGACAGCAGTGTGAATCACTGTGTCACCGTGCTGCCCCGGGTCCCTGGCACTGTGAGACAGCAGTGCTAATCACTGTGTCACCGTGCTGCCCCGGGTCCCTGGCACTGTGAGACAGCAGTGCTAATCACTGTGTCACCGTGCTGCCCCGGGTCCCTGGCACTGTGAGACAGCAGGGCTAATCACTGTGTCACCGTGCTGCCCCGGGTCCCTGGCACTGTGAGACAGCAGTGTGAATCACTGTGTCACCGTGCTGCCACGGGTCCCTGGCACTGTGAGACAGCAGTGTGAATCACTGTGTCACCGTGCTGCCACGGGTCCCTGGCACTGTGAGACAGCAGTGTGAATCACTGTGTCACCGTGCTGCCCCGGGTCCCTGGCACGGTGAGACAGCAGCGCTAATCACTGTGTCACCGTGCTGCCCCGGGTCCCTGGCACGGTGAGACAGCAGCGCTAATCACTGTGTCACCGTGCTGTCCCGGGTCCCTGGCACTGTGAGACAGCAGTGTGAATCACTGTGTCACCGTGCTGCCCCGGGTCCCTGGCACTGTGAGACAGCAGTGCTAATCACTGTGTCACCGTGCTGCCCCGGGTCCCTGGCACTGTGAGACAGCAGTGCTAATCACTGTGTCACCGTGCTACCCCGGGTCCCTGGCACTGTGAGACAGCAGTGCTAATCACTGTGTCACCGTGCTGCCCCGGGTCCCTGGCACTGTGAGACAGCAGTGCTAATCACTGTGTCACCGTGCTGCCCCGGGTCCCTGGCACTGTGAGACAGCAGTGCTAATCACTGTGTCACCATGCTGCCCCGGGTCCCTGGCACTGTGAGACAGCAGTGCTAATCACTGTGTCACCGTGCTACCCCGGGTCCCTGGCACTGTGAGACAGCAGTGCTAATCACTGTCACCGTGCTGCCCCGGGTCCCTGGCGCTGTGAGACAGCAGTGTGAATCACTGTGTCACCATGCTGCCCCGGGTCCCTGGCACTGTGAGACAGCAGCGCTAATCACTGTGTCACCGTGCTGCCCCGGGTCCCTGGCACTGTGAGACAGCAGCGCTAATCACTGTGTCACCGTGCTGCCCCGGGTCCCTGGCACTGTGAGACAGCAGTGCTAATCACTGTGTCACCGTGCTGCCCCGGGTCCCTGGCACTGTGAGACAGCAGTGTGAATCACTGTGTCACCGTGCTGCCCCGGGTCCCTGGCACTGTGAGAGAGCAGTGCTAATCACTGTGTCACCGTGCTGCCCCGGGTCCCTGGCACTGTGAGACAGCAGTGTGAATCACTGTGTCACCGTGCTGCCCCGGGGCACTGGCACTGTGAGACAGCAGTGTGAATCACTGTGTCACCGTGCTGCCCCGGGTCCCTGGCACTGTGAGACAGCAGTGTGAATCACTGTGTCACCGTGCTGCCCCGGGTCCCTGGCACTGTGAGACAGCAGTGTGAATCACTGTGTCACCGTGCTGCCCCGGGGCACTGGCACTGTGAGACAGCAGTGCGAATCACTGTGTCACCGTGCTGCCCCGGGTCCCTGGCACTGTGAGACAGCAGCGCCAATCACTGTGTCACCGTGCTGCCCCGGGTCCCTGGCACTGTGAGACAGCAGTGCGAATCACTGTGTCACCGTGCTGCCCCGGGTCCCTGGCGCTGTGAGACAGCAGCGCCAATCACTGTGTCACCGTGCTGCCCCGGGTCCCTGGCACTGTGAGACACAGTAAAAAGTCTGACAACACCAGGTTTTAGTCCAACCTATTTATTTGATAATATTCTCACAAGCATTCGAGGGGTTACCCTCTTCGTCAGGTAAATGGAGAGTTCTGGCCTCAGACAGAGCATATAAAGCACAGACAGTTTAGAGATTACTGATTAAAATGCGAATCCTTACACCTAACCTGGTGTTCAAGACCTGAAGTGGCTGATAATGTGAGTGGTAGGAGCACTGATCACAGTTTAAAGAGATGTGTATTGTCTCCAGACAGTACAGTAAGTGAGGTTTTGCAAACCCAGGCAAGTCACGGGGGTTACAGATAGTGCGACATGAACCCAAGATCCCTGTTGAGACCGTCCTCATGTGTGCGGAACTTGGCTATCAGTCTCTGTTCAGCGACTCTGCGCTGTCGTGTGTCGTGAAGACAGCAGTGTGAATCACTGTGTCACCGTGCTGCCCCGGGTCCCTGGCACTGTGAGACAGCAGCGCTAATCACTGTGTCACCGTGCTGCCCCGGGTCCCTGGCACTGTGAGACAGCAGTGTGAATCACTGTGTCACCGTGCTGCCCGGGTCCCTGGCACTGTGAGACAGCAGTGCTAATCACTGTGTCACCGTGCTGCCCGGGTCCCTGGCACTGTGAGACAGCAGTGCTAATCACTGTGTCACCGTGCTGCCCCGGGTCCCTGGCACTGCGAGACAGCAGTGTGAATCACTGTGTCACCGTGCTGCCCCGGGTCCCTGGCACTGTGAGACAGCAGTGCTAATCACTGTGTCAGCGTGCTGCCCCGGGTGACTGGCACTGTGAGACAGCAGTGTGAATCACTGTGTCACCGTGCTGCCCGGGTCCCTGGCACTGTGAGACAGCAGTGCTAATCACTGTGTCACCGTGCTGCCCGGGTCCCTGGCACTGTGAGACAGCAGTGTGAATCACTGTGTCACCGTGCTGCCCCGGGTCCCTGGCACTGTGAGACAGCAGTGCTAATCACTGTATCACCGTGCTGCCCCGGGTCCCTGGCACTGTGAGACAGCAGTGCTAATCACTGTATCACCGTGCTGCCCCGGGTCCCTGGCACTGTGAGACTGCAGTGTGAATCACTGTGTCACCGTGCTGCCCCGGGTCCCTGGCACTGTGAGACAGCAGTGTGAATCACTGTGTCACCGTGCTGCCCCGGGTCCCTGGCACTGTGAGACAGCAGTGTGAATCACTGTGTCACCGTGCTGCCCCGGGTCCCTGGCACTGTGAGACAGCAGTGCTAATCACTGTGTCACCGTGCTGCCCCGGGTCCCTGGCACTGTGAGACAGCAGTGCTAATCACTGTGTCACCGTGCTGCCCCGGGTCCCTGGCACTGTGAGACAGCAGTGCTAATCACTGTGTCACCGTGCTGCCCCGGGTCCCTGGCACTGTGAGACAGCAGTGCTAATCACTGTGTCACCGTGCTGCCCCGGGTCCCTGGCACTGTGAGACAGCAGCGCTAATCACTGTGTCACCGTGCTGCCCCTGGTCCCTGGCACTGTGAGACAGCAGTGTGAATCAATGTGTCACCGTGCTGCCCCGGGTCCCTGGCGCTGTGAGACAGCAGTGCTAATCACTGTGTCACCGTGCTGCCCCGGGTCCCTGGCACTGTGAGACAGCAGTGCTAATCACTGTGTCACCGTGCTGCCCCGGGTCCCTGGCACTGTGAGACAGCAGTGTGAATCACTGTGTCACCGTGCTGCCCCAGGTCCCTGGCACTGTGAGACAGCAGTGCTAATCACTGTGTCACCGTGCTGCCCCGGGTCCCTGGCACTGTGAGACAGCAGTGTGAATCACTGTGTCACCGTGCTGCCCCAGGTCCCTGGCACTGTGAGACAGCAGTGTTAATCACTGTGTCACCGTGCTGCCCCGGGTCCCTGGCACTGTGAGACAGCAGTGCTAATCACTGTGTCACCGTGCTGCCCCGGGTCCCTGGCACTCTGAGACAGCAGTGTGAATCACTGTGTCACCGTGCTGCCCCAGGTCCCTGGCACTGTGAGACAGCAGTGCTAATCACTGTGTCACCGTGCTGCCCCGGGTTCCTGGCACTGTGAGACAGCAGTGCTAATCACTGTGTCACCGTGCTGCCCCGGGTCCCAGGCACTGTGAGACAGCAGTGCTAATCACTGTGTCACCGTGCTGCCCCGGGTCCCTGGCACTGTGAGACAGCAGTGCTAATCACTGTGTCACCGTGCTGCCCCGGGTCCCTGGCACTCTGAGACAGCAGTGTGAATCACTGTGTCACCGTGCTGCCCCGGGTCCCTGGCACTGTGAGACAGCAGTGCTAATCACTGTGTCACCGTGCTGCCCCGGGTCCCTGGCACTGTGAGACAGCAGCGCTAATCACTGTGTCACCGTGCTGCCCCGGGTCCCTGGCACTGTGAGACAGCAGTGTGAATCACTGTGTCACCGTGCTGCCCCGGGTCCCTGGCGCTGTGAGACAGCAGTGCTAATCACTGTGTCACCGTGCTGCCCCGGGTCCCTGGCACTGTGAGACAGCAGTGTTAATCACTGTGTCACCGTGCTGCCCCGGGTCCCTGGCACTGTGAGACAGCAGTGCTAATCACTGTGTCACCGTGCTGCCCCGGGTCCCTGGCACTGTGAGACAGCAGTGCTAATCACTGTGTCACCGTGCTGCCCCGGGTCCCTGGCACTGTGAGACAGCAGCGCTAATCACTGTGTCACCGTGCTGCCCCGGGTCCCTGGCACTGTGAGACAGCAGTGTGAATCACTGTGTCACCGTGCTGCCCCGGGTCCCTGGCACTGTGAGACAGCAGCGCTAATCACTGTGTCACCGTGCTGCCCCGGGTCCCTGGCACTGTGAGACAGCAGTGTGAATCACTGTGTCACCGTGCTGCCCCGGGTCCCTGGCACTGTGAGACAGCAGTGTGAATCACTGTGTCACCGTGCTGCCCCGGGTCCCTGGCACTGTGAGACAGCAGTGCTAATCACTGTGTCACCGTGCTGCCCCGGGTCCCTGGCACTGTGAGACAGCAGTGCTAATCACTGTGTCACCGTGCTGCCCCGAGTCCCTGGCACTGTGAGACAGCAGTGCTAATCACTGTGTCACCGTGCTGCCCCGGGTCCCTGGCACTGTGAGACAGCAGTGCTAATCACTGTGTCACCGTGCTGCCCCGGGTCCCTGGCACTGTGAGACAGCAGTGCTAATCACTGTGTCACCGTGCTGCCCCGGGTCCCTGGCACTGTGAGACAGCAGTGTGAATCACTGTGTCACCGTGCTGCCTCATGTCCCTGGCACTGTGAGACAGCAGTGCTAATCACTGTGTCACCGTGCTGCCCCGGGTCCCTGGCACTGTGAGACAGCAGTGTGAATCACTCTGTCACCGTGCTGCCCCGGGTCCCTGGCACTGTGAGACAGCAGTGTGAATCACTGTGTCACCGTGCTACCCCGGGTCCCTGGCACTGTGAGACAGCAGTGTGAATCACTGTGTCACCGTGCTGCCTCATGTCCCTGGCACTGTGAGACAGCAGTGTGAATCACTGTGTCACCGTGCTGCCCCGGGTCCCTGGCACTGTGAGACAGCAGTGTGAATCACTGTGTCACCGTGCTGCCCCGGGTCCCTGGCGCTGTGAGACAGCAGTGCTAATCACTGTGTCACCGTGCTGCCCCGGGTCCCTGGTGCTGTGAGACAGCAGTGTGAATCACTGTGTCACCGTGCTGCCCCGGGTCCTTGGCACTGTGAGACAGCAGTGTGAATCACTGTGTCACCGTGCTGCCCCGGGTCCCTGGCACTGTGAGACAGCAGTGTGAATCACTGTGTCACCGTGCTGCCCCGGGTCCCTGGCACTGTGAGACAGCAGTGTGAATCACTGTGTCACCGTGCTGCCCCGGGTCCCTGGCACTGTGAGACAGCAGTGCTAATCACTGTGTCACCGTGCTGCCCCGGGTCGCTGGCACTGTGAGACAGCAGTGCTAATCACTGTGTCACCGTGCTGCCCCGGGTCCCTGGCACTGTGAGACAGCAGTGCTAATCACTGTGTCACCGTGCTGCCCCGGGTCCCTGGCACTGTGAGACAGCAGTGCTAATCACTGTGTCACCGTGCTGCCCCGGGTCCCTGGCACTGTGAGACAGCAGTGCTAATCACTGTGTCACCGTGCTGCCCCGGGTCCCTGGCACTGTGAGACAGCAGTGTGAATCACTGTGTCACCGTGCTGCCCCGGGTCCCTGGCACTGTGAGACAGCAGTGCTAATCACTGTGTCACCGTGCTGCCCCGGGTCCCTGGCACTGTGAGACAGCAGTGTGAATCACTGTGTCACCGTGCTGCCCCGGGTCCCTGGCACTGTGAGACAGCAGTGTGAATCACTGTGTCACCGTGCTACCCCGGGTCCCTGGCACTGTGAGACAGCAGTGTGAATCACTGTGTCACCGTGCTGCCTCATGTCCCTGGCACTGTGAGACAGCAGTGTGAATCACTGTGTCACCGTGCTGCCCTGGGTCCCTGGCACTGTGAGACAGCAGTGTGAATCACTGTGTCACCGTGCTGCCCCGGGTCCCTGGCACTGTGAGACAGCAGTGTGAATCACTGTGTCACCGTGCTGCCCCGGGTCCCTGGCACTGTGAGACAGCAGTGTGAATCACTGTGTCACCGTGCTGCCCCGGGTCCCTGGCACTGTGAGACAGCAGTGCTAATCACTGTGTCACCGTGCTGCCCCGGGTCCCTGGCACTGTGAGACAGCAGTGCTAATCACTGTGTCACCGTGCTGCCCCGGGTCCCTGGCACTGTGAGACAGCAGTGTGAATCACTGTGTCACCGTGCTGCCCCGGGTCCCTGGCACTGTGAGACAGCAGTGTGAATCACTGTGTCACCGTGCTGCCCCGGGTCCCTGGCACTGTGAGACAGCAGTGTGAATCACTGTGTCACCGTGCTGCCCCGGGTCCCTGGCACTGTGAGACAGCAGTGTGAATCACTGTGTCACCGTGCTGCCCCGGGTCCCTGGCACTGTGAGACAGCAGTGTGAATCACTGTGTCACCGTGCTGCCCCGGGTCCCTGGCGCTGTGAGACAGCAGCGCTAATCACTGTGTCACCGTGCTGCCCCGGGTCCCTGGCACTGTGAGACAGCAGTGTGAATCACTGTGTCACCGTGCTGCCCCGGGTCCCTGGCACTGTGAGACAGCAGTGCTAATCACTGTGTCACCGTGCTGCCCCGGGTCCCTGGCACTGTGAGACAGCAGTGCTAATCACTGTGTCACCGTGCTGCCCCGGGTCCCTGGCACTGTGAGACTGCAGTGTGAATCACTGTGTCACCGTGCTGCCCCGGGTCCCTGGCACTATGAGACAGCAGTGCTAATCAGTGTGTCACCGTGCTGCCCCGGGTCCCTGGCACTGTGAGACAGCAGTGCTAATCACTGTGTCACCGTGCTGCCCCGGGTCCCTGGCACTGTCAGACAGCAGTGTGAATCACTGTGTCACCGTGCTGCCCTGGGTCCCTGGCACTGTGAGACAGCAGTGTGAATCACTGTGCCACCTTAATGGCCTTCTTACAATCTGCCCCACCTCTGCATTAATGTGACATTTCACACATTAGAGCTGTGATTTTTGAGCCTGCTGGCATTTATTTTCTTGGGTTCAGTGGTATTAGTTGCTGCTTTCATCATTCTTGCCTTATTTTGTACAGAAGTTGTCTCCCACTTAAGTACCTGCTATCGCAGCAGTGGGACATAAGTGTGTAATAATGAATTTGTTTTGTGATCAGGACTGCATCTCCTAAGCACGAGCATTTTTAAAATTTCTTTCATTCACATCATGATATGTTGCTGCGCAATGTTCAGAGCATTTCAGTTGGAACCAGGCATTTCAGTGCCAGGGTGATGGCAGGTATTTAGGATGTATGTCCCAGAGACTGGTGGATTGCATCAAATAGCATGTCCCTTCTGCTGTTTGCAGTTGGCAAGCTGCAGACTATACCTAGCCCGTGCTTCCAAAAACGCAAAGTACCGTGTCCAACTTTAGAGATAATTCTATAATTGGACAACAATTGCTAAATAATCCTCACTGTATTAAACCGTACGCTGACAAGAAAGTTAGGATTGACAGTCGGTCTCACAGTGTGTGCATTTCCGTGTGCTGGAAGCTACATTTATTAATGCGCAGTGTCCTGTTCTTTGAAGACAGAAAGAACATATGCATACATTGTGCCTATTTCAGCTAATCAAAATATGTAATAATCATTTTCTGGTTCACTGCTTGATTGATCAGAACCATGCTGCCTGGTTTAAATTTTCAAATAATGCTTAGCAGTTCACTGTCAGTTCCCATTAACTGGGACATGCTCCATGGCAATGCCTCTAAAAATCAGAGTCCACTTGCCAATTAATCAGCACTTGAGTACAGTACAGAGTTGTTTCTCCTGTTTATGGTATTTTTGTGATTGTCCTGATGAGTGCAAGATGAAAAGCTTTCACAAAATGTATTTTTTTCCAGCAATACTCAATTTCAGTACTAGCAAATGACTAATTGGACCAGGTTCAAACCTAGGTATGAGAAATGAAAGCATGATCTGCTCATATGCAACACTACTAAATCCCTGTAGGATGTTTTTTGTACATGAGTAACAAGGGGCGTACACGTGATGGGTCGTGCGAGGGCTGCTCTTGGCTGTTGCTTCCAGAGTTGCCTAGTGCTTCATGTTGTTCGTGTACGCTTAAACTGGACCATCTGACGGGCAACATGACAACTCAGTGACTATCACTGTTTGCTGTGCAGACACATGGATTTGGGCCGGTGTCTGTGGGAGTTTGCGCATTCTCCCCGTGCTTGCCTGGGTTTTCTCCGGGTGCTCCGGTTTCCTCCCACACCCCAAAAATGTGCTCTTAGGCTGATTGGTGTAACAAATTATCCCTAAATTAGTCTCCCCTCAGTCTTCCCCAATAAGTGTAGACAAAGGTCATGGGTAGAGAACATAATAAGAACATAAAAACATAAGAACATAAGAAATAGGAGCAGGAGTAGGCCATCTAGCCCTTCGAGCCTGCCCCGCCATTCAATAAGATCATGGCTGATCTGTCGCTGCTCAGTTCCACATTCCCGCCCTCTCCCCATAACCCTTAATCCCCTCTCTTATCAAAAACCCATCAACCTGCGTCTTAAATATATTTAGCGAGGCAGCCTCCACCACTTCAACGGGCAGAGAATTCCAGAGATTCACCACCCTTTGAGTGAAGAAGTTCCTCCTCAACTCCGTTCTAAACCGCCCCCCCTTTATCTTGAGGCTGTGCCCCCTAGTCCTACTGTCTTTTTTGAGCGGGAAGAGTCTTTCCACCTCTATCCTATCCATCCCATTCATCGTCTTATACGTCTCAATGAGGAGGGCACTCACAATGTTAAAATGGCAGCGCAGGCTTGCTGGGCCGAAGGGCCTGTTTCCCGTGCTGTGCTGTTCTTTGTTCTTCTGAATTGGCCTAGTAAGCCAATTGCTTTCAGGCAATTATACAGAAGCATAGAAATTAGAACGAGGAGGAGGCCATTTGGCCCTTTGAGCTTGCTCCACCATTCATTTTGATCATGGCTGATCATCAAATTCAATATCCTGATCTCCCCCTTCTCCTCATATCCCTCGATCCCTTTAGCCCCAAGAGCGAAATCTCATTTCTTCTTGAAATCAGACAACGTTTTGGCCTCAACTACATTCTGTGGCAGTGAATTCCACACATTCACCACCCTCTGGGTGAAGAAATTTCTCCTCACCTCAGTTCTAAAAGGTTTACTCCTTATCCTTAAACTATGGCCCCTAGTTCTGGATGCCCCCACCATTGGGAACATTCTTTCTACCCTGTCTAACCCTGTTAGAATTTTATAAATTTCGATGAGATCCCCTCTCACTTTTCTAAACTCCAGTGAATATAATCCTAACTGACTTAGTCTCTCCTCATGTGGCAGACCTGCCATCCCAGGAACCAGCCTGGTAAACTTTGCTGTACTGTCTCTATAGTAAGGACATCCTTCCTCAGATAACGACACCAAAACAGTACACAATATTCCAGGTGTGGCCTCACCAATGCCTTTTACAATTGCAGTAAACATCCCTATCCCAATACTCAAATCCTCTCGCTATGAAGGCCAACATACAATTTGCCATCTTTACTGCCTGCTGCGTGCTTACTTTCACTGAATGATGCATGATGACACCAAGTTCTCGTTGAGTATCCACCTTGCTCACTTTACATCCAGTTAACAAATCCATGCTCCCTTTGACTTATTATACCACTTAATCAATCCCCTGGTCCTCCTTTGCTGAATTTAAACTGTTCCCAATCCTCAGGCCTATTGCTTTTTCTTGCCAATTTGTAGGCTTCTTCCTTGAATCTGATACTATCTCTAATTTCCCTTGTAAGCCATGGTTTGGCCACAATTCCCTTTCCACTCTTGAGCCAAACAGGAATAAACAACTTCTGGGGTTCACCTATTTGTTCTTTAAATGCCTGTCCACTGTCTTTCAGTAATGTTTCCCAGTCCATCATGGCCAGTTCATGCCTCACACCATCATTTCCCTTCACTGAGATTCGGGACCCTGGTCTCAGAATCAACTGCATCACTATCCATCTTGACAATGAATTCTACCACATTATAGTCAGTCATCCCCAAGGGTTCTCTCACAACGAGATTGCTAACTAATCCTTTCTCATTGCACAACACCCAGTCCAATATGACCATGCCCTTGTTGGTCCCCCAATGTATTGCTTCAGAAAACCACCTCGTGTGCACTCCAGAAACTCCTCCTCTATTGTACTGTGACTAATTTGACTCTCCCTATCTATATACAGATTAAAGTTGCCCATAGTCACAGATGTTCCTTTCACAAATGCATCTCTGATTTCCTGTCTAATGCTTTTCTCAACATTACCCCTACAGTTTGGTGTTCTGTAAACCAACCCTGCCAATGTTTTTGCCCTTGTTTCTCAACTCGACCCATACAGATTGCACATCATTTATGCTTATATCTTTCCTCAATATTGTATCAATATCATCTTTAATCAACAATGCAACTCCACCACCTTTTCCTTCCTGTCTGTCCTTCCTAAACACTGAATAGCCTCCATGTTTAGTTCCCATCCTTGCTCACCTTGGAACCACGTCTCCGTAATGCCAACTGTATCATACCCCTTTACATTTATCTGTGCAACTAACTCACCCATTTTATTTTCAATGTTCTGAGCATTCAGGTAAAAAAACCTTGAGACTTTTTAATGTTTTCTTTGGGGTTGGGTGACAACTGCTGGCTCAGTTAGGGACGTGCACATAAACAACATGACTCAGAAACTTGGGAGCTATTTATAGATTCCAAATACATGCAGGACTTGGGAAAACTCAATGAAGTAAAGCAAGGGTAAGGATCATACTAAATTAAACAAAGCATTTTTAAAACCTTATTTACTTTATAAACCACTCTCGGTTCATTACATATACCCAATAAAAGTTCAAATGTATTACTGGCGCACTCCATGTTAAGTTAGAATTAATAAATGAAGATTTAGCATGCCACTCCTGATAGGTTGCTGACCCCAGCTTTGTACAATGCCAATCTCCTTCAAAGCCACTGATGCTTAACTCCTAAACTGCACTGTTCAGAGCAAGCTCTCAATATTACTGAATGGAAAACCAGCACCCTCTTCCTCACCTGAAGCAGCATCTTCTCCAGTGGAAATCGCTCCTTCTATCCCGGTGTCCGAGTCAGCTCCTGGTGAGTGGCTGTTACTGGTGAGTGGTCCATTACTGCGGACAGTTAACAATGTGCCATTGCTCAGAGTTAGCACATTACCTGCCTGAGTCTCTTCATTTGTTGCTGCTGAGTAATTTAAAAGCTGGCACCAGATCAGAAATACCAAACAGCCAAAGCTGCAAAGCATTGTGAATAATCACAGCTCTGAACTCGCCACTCAAATGTTCTCTCTCTGTGAACACAACTTTCTGTGTGTGTGTGTGTTCCTGGTCAGCCTGTCTTTCCCTGCTGTCTCTTTGTCCTGTTCACTGCCTCTCTGTCAGCTTGTTTTTAAACCTGTTAGTCTGTGTCTTGTGTCAGGAGTAACTTTGTAACAGCCCCAGTCTCACCCAGGAAGTAAGAGGAGGAAGTGAAACACAGGATCTGAAACAGGAGATAGGTTCCAACAAGTTGGGAGTTCGGATGAAGCAATGCATTCGACTGGTACACCATAAACTCCTACGGTACAGATACAGAATGTACAGCTGTGTGTTCATCCATTATCCATTATCCAGGGCTTTATAGAGGAGCATTTAGAAAGCAGTGGCAGGATCAGAGTCAGCATGGAGTTATGAAGGGGAAATCATGCTTAGAATCTGTTGGAGTTCTTTGAAGATGTAACCAGTCAAGTTGACAAGGGGGAGTCACTTGATGTGGTATATTTATACTTCCAGAAAGCATTTCACAAAGTCCCGTGCAAGAGATTATCGTGCAAGATTAAAGCGCATGGGATTGGGCGAAGTATATTGAGATGGATAGAAAACTGGTTGGCAGAGAGGAAACAATGAATAGGAATTAATGGGTGCTTTTCACATCGGCAGGCAGTAACTAGTTGGGTGCCACAGGGATCGGTGCTGGGACCCCAGCTATTCACAATATATGTTAATGATTTGGATGAGGGAACAAAATCTAACATCTCAAAGTTTGCAGATGAGACCAAGTTGGGTGGGAGGGTGAACTGTGACGAGGATGCAGAGATTCTTCAGAATGATCTGGACAGGTTGGGTGAGTGGGCTAATCAACGGCAGATGCAGTATAAGTTGGATAAGTGTGAGATTATTCACTTTGGATGCAAGAACAAGAAGGCAGATTACTACCTGAATGCTGTAAATTGGCACTGTTTTTCCTGGAGTTCAGACGAATGAGGAGGCGGGGGGGTGGTGGGATCTGATAGAGACTTATAAAATTCTAACAGGAATCGACAGGGTCGAGCATATTCCCGAAGGTATGGGGAGTCCAGAACCAGGGGTCACAGTCTGAGGATTCAGGATAGACCATTTAGGATGGCGATGAGGAGACATTTCTTCACCCAAAGAGTGGTGAGCCTGTGGAATTCATTACCACAGGAAGTAGATGATATCAAAACATTGAATTTATTCAAGTAGCAGTCTGGATATAGCAATTGGAGCGAATGTGATCAAAGGTTATAGGGAAAAAGCAGGAGTTGTATGATCAGCCATGATTTTAATGAATGGCAGAACAGACTCAAAGAGCCAAATAACCTCTTCCTGCTCCTAACTTCTATTTTTCGATGTTTGTATCTCTACTTCCTTGTTAAATTACTCCTTCCAAAGTGCTTCACCTCACACTTTTCAAGGTTAAATTCTATCTGCTACTTATCCACCCATTTGACCATCTCGCCTATATCGTTAATCACCCGGCCAATCTTTGTGTCAACGGCAAACTTACTGATCCTACCCCCATATAGTCCTGATTCATGAAGTCTAATCGGATTCGACATATCAGAACGGCACCTAATCATCTATCGATTGGCCTCATGGAGAGTGTGGATATGTTACGGAACTAACCAGGGAGCAGATTATTTTAGATTTAATATATGATGAAGAAGGATTGATAAATAGTCTTGTTGTTAAAGATCCTCTTGGAAAGAGTGTCCACAATATGCTAGAGTTTCAGATTCAGATTGAGTGAGAGAAGACAAGAATGCCAGACTAGAGTTTTAGCGTTGGACAGAGGCAATTAGATAGTCCTGAGGAGAGAGTTGGCCCAAATAAACTGGACAGAAGTAACTGAGGGCAGGATAGTTGAGGGGCATGATGGATGTCCAGGGAGATATTGAATACCTCTCATTAAAGTATCTTCCTGAGAGGAAGAAGAATTGAAAAAGGAAGAAAAACATTCCAGAACAATGAAGGGTACATAAAGGCAGAAACTAGGACATACCAACAACCTGTCCTGGTCCTCCCATGCTGACACTATAGTTAAGAAAGCACAGCAACACCTCTACTTTCTCAGAAGACTAAGGAAATTTGGCATGTCAGCTACGACTCTTACAGATGCACCTTAGGAAGCATTCTTCCTGGTTGTATCACAGCTTGGTATGGGCTCCTGCTCTGCCCAAGGCCGCAAGGAACTACAAAAGGTCATGAATGTAGCCCAATCCGTCACGCAAAACAACCTCCCATCCACTGACTCTGTCTATACTTCCCGATACCTCGGCAAAGCAGCCAGCACAATTAAGCACCCGGCGCACCCCGGACATTCTCTCTTCCACCTTCTTCCTTCGGGAAAAAAATACAAAAGTCTGAAGTCACGTACCAACCGACTCAAGAACAGCTTCTTCCCTGCTGCTGTCAGACTTTTGTATTGCATTAAGTTGATCTTTCTCTACACTCTAGCTATGAGTGTAACTCTCCATTCTGCACTCTTTCCTTCCCTTCTCTATGAATGGTATGTTTTGTCTGTATAGCGTGCAAGAAACAATACTTTTCACTGTATGTTAATACATGTGACAATAATAAATCAAATCAAACTGCAAAAGTGGCAAGCTGGAGGAGTAAAAAGTGACTAATAATAAAACCAAAAGAATGAAGATGGACAATGAAAGGAAACTAGCAGACAACAAACACTGAAAAGTAGAACCAACAAGGTGGTTATCTCTGGGCTACTGCCTGAACCGAGTGCAGACAGGCTTAGGGTTGATAAGATTAAGGAAGTGAATGGGTGGCTCAGGGATTGGTGTGGGAGGAATGGGTTTGAATTTATGGGGCATTGGCATCAGTATTGGGGTAGGTGGGACCTGTTCAGGTGGGATGGGGTTGGTCTGAACCGTGCTGGGACCAGAGTCCTGGCGAATCGTGTAAATAGGACTGTAGATAGGGCTTTAAACTAATTAGAGCGGGGGAGGGTGCGAGGGTAGGTGACATGACAGGGTTGAAAGTAAACGAGAGGGTACAGGTAAGGGAAGAGGCCGAGGATGCCCCAATAATAAAGGGAGTAGGGGGTGTGAGTATGGTTGGTGGCGTTCTGGCATATAGGGTACAGGTGGAGGCTGGGATGAAGGCACTTTATCTGAATGCACGAAGCATTCGGAATAAAGTGGATGAGCTGGTGGCGCAGATCAGCACAAATGGATATGATCTGGTGGCCATTACAGAGATGTGGCTGCAAGGTGACAGGGACTGGGAGCTGAATGTCCAGGGGTATCAAGTGTTTAGGAAGGATAGGCAGGAGGAAAAAGGGGGGTGCGTAGCTGTGCTGATTAAGGATAGCATCAGGGTAGTAGTAAGGGATGATATAGGAACCAAAGAGCAGAATGTGGAATCGTTGTGGGTGGAGATTAGGAACAGCAAAGGGAGGAAGACGCTGGTGGGTGTCGTCTATAGGCCCCCGAATAATGATCTGGAGGTGGGGCGGGCTGTTAACGTGCAAATAAGTGCGGCGTGCAGGAATGGGACGGTGATAATTATGGGGGATTTCAATCTACATATTGATTGGTCGACCCATGTTGGACGCGGTGGGCTTGAGGAAGAGTTCTTGGAATGCTGCCGGGATAGTTTCCTTGAACAGTGTTGGAGCCGACGAGGGAGCGAGCTATCTTGGATCTGGTGTTATGTAATGAGGCGGGTAGAATTAGGGACCTTGTGGTGAAGGATCCTCTTGGGAAGAGTGATCATTGTATGGTGGAGTTTCTGGTGCAGATGGAGGAGGAGAAAGTGGGTTCCCGGACACGCGTCCTTTGTTTGAACAGAGGGGAGTACGGTAGGATGAGAGAAGAATTGGCGAATGTGGACTGGGAGAGCGCGTTGGAAGGTAGGTCTGCTGAGGAGCAGTGGAGGATCTTTATGGAGATTTTTCTTGGTGCTCAGCAGAAATTTATTCCGATCGTTAAAAAGGATTGTAGGAGGAGAGATAATCAGCCGTGGATAACGAAGGAGGTGAAGGAAAATGTTAAATTAAAAGCGGAGGCGTTTAGAGTAGCTAAGAGTAGTGGGCAAGAAGAGGATTGGGAGAGGTTTAAATGTCAACAAAGAATGACAAAGAAGTTGATAAAGAAGGGTAGGAGAAACTATGAAGCTGGGCTAGCGCTTAATATAAAAAAGGATAGCAAGAGTTTTTATAAATATATAAAAAGGAAGAGGCTGGCTAGGGTGAACATTGGACCCTTAGAGGATGAGAGGGGGGACTTAGTGGTAGGGGATGGAGAAATGGCTGAGGCCCTGAATAACTTTTTTGTTTTGGTCTTCACGGAGGAGGACGTGAATAATTTGCCGGGTGTTAGCGATGGAAAGATGGTAGGAGTGGAGGGCCTGAATGACATTATTGTTACTAGAGAGGCGGTGCTTGACAGACTGGAGGGACTGATTGTGGACAAGTCCCCAGGACCGGATGGAATGCATCCAAGGGTTCTGAAAGAAATGGCGGAGGTGATAGTGGATGCCTTGGTGCTTATTTTGCAAACCTCGCTGGATTCCGGGAAAGTGCCGGAAGATTGGAAAACGGCTAATGTTACGCCGTTGTTTAAGAAGGGTGGCAGGCAAAAGGCAGGGAATTATAGGCCGGTTAGTTTAACATCTGTTGTAGGTAAAATGTTAGAATCCGTCATCAAGGAGAAAATAGCGAGGCATCTTGAGGGGAATTGTTTGGTAGAGCAGACGCAGCACGGTTTTGTTAAGGGGAAGTCGTGTCTGATGAATTTATTGGAGTTCTATGAGGATGTGTCTAGGGCAGTGGATAGAGGAGAGCCGGTGGATGTGGTCTTTCTTGATTTTCAGAAGGTGTTTGATAAGGTGCCTCACAAGAGGTTATTGCAGAAGGTAAGGGGGCATGGAGTTGGGGGTAGGGTGTTAGCGTGGATAGAGGATTGGCTGACAAATAGGAGGCAGAGAGTGGGGGTCAATGGGTGCTATTCGGATTGGCGGTTGGTGACTCGTGGAGTGCCCCAGGGGTCGGTGCTAGGGCCTCAGCTATTTACCATTTATATAGATGATCTGGAGGAGGGAACCGAGTGCAGGGTGTCGAAATTTGCTGATGACACCAAGATTGGTGGAACGGCAAATTGTGCGGAGGGTGTGGAGAGTCTGCAGAAGGATCGAGATAGGCTGGGCGAATGGGCCAGGAAATGGCAAATGGAATTTAATGTTGGCAAATGTGAAGTTGTCCACTTTGGTAGGAATAATGGTAGGAAGGACTATTACTTACATGGTGAAAAACTGTAGCAGGCGACGGTGCAGAGGGACCTCGGGGTCCTTGTGCATGAGTCGCAAAAACCCAGCTTGCAGGTGCAGCAGGTGGTCAGGAAGGCAAATGGGATGCTGGCCTTCATAGTGAGGGGGATTGAATGTAAAAGTAGGGAGGTCTTGCTGCAACTGTACAGGGCACTGGTGAGGCCGCAGCTGGAGTACTGTGTGCAGTTTTGGGCGCCGTGCTTACGCAAGGATATTTTGGCCTTGGAGGGCGTGCAGAGGAGGTTTACTAGGCTGATACCGGAGTTGAGGGGGTTGAACTATGAGGAGAGGCTGAATAAACTAGGCTTGTACTCGTTAGAGTTTAGAAGAATGAGGGGAGATCTCATTGAGACATATACAATGATGAATGGGATGGATAGGATAGAGGTGGAGAGGTTCTTCCCGCTCAGAAAGGACAGTAGGACGAGAGGGCACAGCCTCAAGATAAAGGGGGGGGGCGGTTTAGAACGGAGTTGAGGAGGAATTTCTTCACTCAAAGGGTGGTGAATCTCTGGAATTCTCTGCCCGTTGAAGTGGTGGAGGCTACCTCGCTCAATATTTTTAAGACGCGGGGTTGATAGGTTTTTGATAGGCAAGGGGATTAAGGGTTATCGGGAGAGGGCGGGAATGTGGAACTGAGCCACGACAGATCAGCCATGATCTTATTGAATGGCGGGGCAGGCTCGAAGGGCTGAATGGCCTACTCCTGCTCCTATTTCTTATGTTCTTATTTCAAAAAGGGGATTTTCACAGTAACTTCATTGCAGTGTCAATGTGAGCCTACTTGTGACACTAATAAATAAACTATAACCTTCAACTTAAACCTCATCTGTCAAAAGAAAGGGAATAGCTTTACAGGACGATACTGGTAGGATGTTAATGGGGAAAACAGACATGGTGGAGACACTCAACCAATATCTTGCCTCTGCATGGTTGAGAATAACAAGGATTCTCCAAAGACTGTAGTTAAGGCAGGAATTTGATGTAATAACCATCACCAGGGAGAAGGTATTGAAGAAACTAATGGGATTAAAGGCAGATAAGTCTCTGGGAGCTGATGGCCTGCAGCCAAGGGTATTAAAGGAGGTGGCAGCAGAGGCAGTGGAAACATTGGTTGTAATATTCAAAAATTTCTTGGATTCTGGGAAGGTCCTGGTGGAGTTGAAACATGTTAATGTGATGGTCTGATTCAAAAAGGGAGAGGGGCAAAAAGTAGGAAACTATCGGCCGGTTAGCTTGATCTGTGTGCTGGGGAAGGTTCTAGAATCAATCATAGCGAGGGGGATAGAATATAAAAGCAGGGAGGTCTTGCTGCAACTGTACAGGGCACTGGTGAGGCTGCAGCTGGCGTACTGTGCGCAGTTTTGGTCCCCTTATTTGTGAAAGGATATATTGGCCTTGGAGGGAGTGCAGAGGAGGTTCACTAGGCTGATACCGGAGATGAGAGGGTTGGACTATGAAGAGAGACTAAATATACTGGGTCTGTACTCATTGGAGTTTAGAAGGCTGAGGGGGGATCTTATAGAGACTTACAAGATAATGAAGGGGCTAGATAGGGTAGAGGTAGAGAGATTCTTTCCGCTTAGAAAGGAAACCAGAACTAGAGGTCACAGTCACAAAATAACGGGGGGACAGTTTAGAATGGAGTTGAGGAGGAACTTCTTCACTCAAACCTCTGAATCGTTGGAATTCTCGGCCCTTTGAAGTGGTGGACGCTATCTCATTGAATATATTTAAGTCACCGGTAGATAGATTTCTGATAGACAAGGGAATTAAGGGTTATGGGGAGAAAGCGATCAAGTGGAACTGATCCACTTCAGATCAGCCATGATCTTATTGAATAATGAAATAACAATGAAATGATGAAATGTAACTAGCGGGGAGTTACAGGGGTCAGTCCCCGGACACAGTGAAATGTAACTAGCGGGGAGTTACAGGGGTCAGTCCCCGGACACGGTGAAATGTAACTAGCGGGGAGTTACAGGGGTCAGTCCCCGGACACGGTGAAATGTAACTAGCGGGGAGTTACAGGGGTCAGTCCCCGGACACGGTGAAATGTAACTAACGGGGAGTTACAGGGGTCAGTCCCCGGACACGGTGAAATGTAACTAGCGGGGAGTTACAGGGGTCAGTCCCCGGACACGGTGAAATGTAACTAGCGGGGAGTTACAGGGGTCAGTCCCCGGACACGGTGAAATGTAACTAGCGGGGAGTTACAGGGGTCAGTCCCCGGACACGGTGAAATGTAACTAGCGGGGAGTTACAGGGGTCAGTCCCCGGACACGGTGAAATGTAACTAGCGGGGAGTTACAGGGGTCAGTCCCCGGACACGGTGAAATGTAACTAGCGGGGAGTTACAGGGGTCAGTCCCCGGACACGGTGAAATGTAACTAGCGGGGAGTTACAGGGGTCAGTCCCCGGACACGGTGAAATGTAACTAGCGGGGAGTTACAGGGGTCAGTCTCCAGACACAGTGAAATGTAACTAGCGGGGAGTTACAGGGGTCAGTCCCCGGACCCGGTGAAATGTAACTAGCGGGGAGTTACAGGGGTCAGTCCCCGGACCCGGTGAAATGTAACTAGCGGGGAGTTACAGGGGTCAGTCCCCGGACACGGTGAAATGTAACTAGTGGGGAGTTACAGGGGTCAGTCCCCGGACACGGTGAAATGTAACTAGCGGGGAGTTACAGGGGTCAGTCCCCGGACACGGTGAAATGTAACTAGCGGGGAGTTACAGGGGTCAGTCCCCGGACACGGTGAAATGTAACTAGCGGGGAGTTACAGGGGTCAGTCCCCGGACACGGTGAAATGTAACTAGCGGGGAGTTACAGGGGTCAGTCCCCGGACCCGGTGAAATGTAACTAGCGGGGAGTTACAGGGGTCAGTCCCCGGACACGGTGAAATGTAACTAGCGGGGAGTTACAGGGGTCAGTCCCCGGACACGGTGAAATGTAACTAGCGGGGAACTACAGGGGTTAGTCCATGGACCTCAACTTTTCACAATCTATATAAATGATCTGCAAACAGGGACAGAGTGTAACATAGCAACATTTGCAGGTGATACTAAAATAGGTGGGAATGCAGACAGTAAAGAGTTTGAAGAGAATGTTCAGCTTAATATGTGATATATATATATCAGCTTAATATATATATACGTGCTCTCAGACTTTTGCACCTTTTCCCAACAGAAGAAGGTGGAAAAGAGAATGTCCGGGGTCCTTGATTATCCTTTCCCTAGGTAGGGGGAAATGAAGACATAGTCAACGTATATTATTTTCCCTTAAGTGAACCAAAAATGTCTAACTAGAGGATTCATGATGTGTTTGTGACAATTACAGGCAGTGTGATGGATAAAAAGATTATTTTGAAGATCCATAAGCAGTTTACTCATGTGGCCCCACACAGACTGAAAGCACTGCTTCAGCAAGCAGGGGTGCAATATAATGACGACAATGATCCCATCGAGCAGGTATCGTCCCAATGTGTGATTTGTACAAAATATAGAAGATGCTTCCGTGTCCAGGGGCGAGTCTATCATTGGCTCGGGATTTCAGTAATGCGGTGGCAGTGGCTCTGAAGGTTTGGGAAAAGGATAAAGGCATCTATTTATTACATTCTGTGTACATGGCCACCCACTGCAGTGTATCTATGGTAATTCATAGCAAAGACAAAAAGGCTATTGTGGATAAAATGATGACACATTGGATTGGAATAGGGCAGTTGAGAATCAACTACATTGCTGTGGCTCTGGAGTCACATGTAGGCAGGTCAGGTGAGAATGGCAGATTTTCTTCCCTGAAGGATATTAGTGAACCAGGTGTCTTTTTCTGACAATTAAGAACATAAGAAATAGGAGCAGGAGTAGGCCATCTAGCCCTTCGAGCCTGCCCCGCCATTCAATAAGATCATGGCTGATCTGAAGTGGATCAGTTCCACTTTCCCGCTTTCTCCCCATAACCCTTAATTCCCCTGTCTATCAGAAACTTTTCTACCCGTGACTTAAAAATATTTAGCGAGGCAGCCTCCACCACTTCAACGGGCAGAGAATTCCAGAGATTCACCACCCTTTGAGTGAAGAAGTTCCTCCTCAACTCCAATCTAAACTGTCCCCCCCTTATCTTGAGGCTGTGCCCTCTAGTCCTGCTGTCCTTTCTGAGCGGGAAGAATCTCTCTACCTCTATCCTATCCATCCCCTTCATTGTCTTATACGTCTCTATAAGATCCCCCCTCATCCTTTGAAACTCCAACGAGTACAGACCCAGTCTATTTCGTCTCTCTTCATAGTCCAACCCCCTCATCTCTGGACAATCTTTTTATGGTCATCAGTAGATTCTTAATTTCAGAAATTTTTTATTGAATTCAAATTCCAGCACCATGCTGTGCCGGGATGCTCAGCACTCACTGGCTCATCATAAGAACTTAAATCTCCTTTTTTTGGCTTCCCTTTTTCCACCCCATTTTCCCAATCTATACTTCCACTTTCTGCCTTTGCTCTTGAAATTGAATCAGTGTTTATGTTTTCCTGCTTGCCCAATTAAAGTGAGATGGGGGTGGCACCAGGGACCCAGGTTCTAATCTGGGCTCGGGTCACTGTCTGTGCGGAATCTGCACTTTCTCTGAGTCTGCTTGGGTGTCTTCTGGATGCTCCGGTTTCCTCCCACAGTTTGAAGGATGTGCTGGTTAGGTGCATTGGCCATGCTAAATTCTCCCTCAGTGTCTTCGAACAGGCGCCTAAGTGGCAACTAGGGGGATTTTTACAGTAACTCCATTCCAGTGTAAATTTAAAATCTCCCAGATGGACATTCAAGCAGTCCCGGATTCATAATATTCCTGGTGGGTAAGGAAGGAAAATGTTAAAAGTCTGGTTAAACCCGAGTGTTAGTGGAGGTGGTAGGTATGGGGATATATCTGTCTGACACATTTTTTCAACACAATGTTGGGAAAGAAGGTTACAATTGAGGGTTATGTGGACAATTGGTCCTTTTGGGACAATGACACTCTCCAAAAGGTGTAACAGAAAAGCGACTGAGAATTGAATTGGTCAGCATTAAACAGATGCTGGAAAACAAGGCGGTTTCAAAGCCCAACTGGGTTGGTTCAAATCTACAATTATCTGACCGTTTTCCTGAAAGAGGTACAGTGACCGGAAAATTGTTCAGAAAGAATTGGAAAAGAGAAAAAGGGAATCCGTGATAATGTAACCAATGGCAACGTGATGTGCTGGTCAGCTGACCCAGTATAAACAGGAAAAGAGCGAAGATGGACAATGAAAGGAAACTCGCAGAAAACAGATTGCAAAAAGGGGATTTTCACAATAACCTCATTGCAGTGTTAATGTGAGCCTACTTGTGACACGAATAAATAAACTTTAAACTTCAACTTAAACCATATCGAATCATAGAGGTTTACAGCATGGAAACAGGACTTTCGGCCCAACTTATCCTTGCCTCCCTTTTTTTTAAAACTCTTAAGCTAATCCCAATTGCCCCCATTTGGCCCACATCCTTCCATACCCATCTTACCCATGTAACTGTCTAAATGCTTTTTAAAAGATGAAATTTTACCTGCTTCTACTACTACCTCTGGCAGCTTCTTCCAGACACTCACCACCCTCTGGGTGAAAATGTTACCCCTCTGGACACTTTTGTATTTCTCCCCTCATCTCAAACCTACACCCTCAAGTTTTAGATTTCCCTTCCTTTGGGAAAAGATATTGCCTATCTAGCTGATCTGTGCCCCTCATTATTTTATAGACCTTGATAAGATCACCCCTCAGCCTCCTACGCTCCAGAGAAAAAAGTCCCAGTCTATTCAGCCTCTCCATAGAACCATAGAAAATTACAGCTCAGAAAGAGGCCTTTTGGCCCTTCTTGTCTGTGCTGAACCATTTTTTTCTGCCTAGTCCCACTGACCTGCACCTGGACCATATCCCTCCACACCCCTCTCATCCAGGTACCTGTCCAAGTTTTTCTTAAATGTTAAAAGTGACTCCACATTTACCACTTTATCCGGTAGCTCATTCCACACTCCCACCACTCTCTGCATGAAGAAGCCCCCACCCCCCAATATTCCTTTTAAACATTTCCCCCTTCACCCTTAACCCATGCTTTCTAGTTTTTTTCTCCTTCAATGGAAAAAGCTTGTTTACATTCATTCTATCTATACCCATCATAATTTTATACACCTCTGTCAAATCTCCCCTCATTCTTCTATGCTCCAGGGAATAAAGTCCTGACCTATTCAATCTCTCTCTGTAACTCAGCTTCTCAAGTCCGGGCAACATCCTTGTAAACCTTCTCTGCACTCTTTTAACCTTATTAATATCCTTCCTGTAATTAGGTGACCAAAACTGCACACAATACTCTAAATTCAGCCTCACCAATGTCTTATATAACCTCACTATAACACTTCAACTTTTATACTCAATACTTTGATTTATAAAGGCCGATGTTCCAAAAGCACTCTTTACGACCCTATCTACCTGTGACATCACTTTTAGGGAATTCTGTACCTATATTCCCAGGTCCCGCTGTTCAACTGCACTCTTCAGAGTCCTACCATTTACCTGTATGTTCTACCTTGGTTTGTCCTTCCAAAGTGCAATACCTCACACTTGTCTGCATTAAACTCTATCTGCCATTTTTTGTTTCATTTTTCTAGCTGGCCCAAAAACCTCTGCAAGCTTTGAAATCCTTCCTCACTGTCCACTACACCTCCAATCTTTGTATCATCAGCAAATTTGCTGATCCAATTTACCACATTATCATCCAGATCATTGATACAGATGACAAACAACAATGGACCCAACACCGATCCCTGCGGCACTCTACTAGTCATGATGTGGGTATGCCGGCGTTGGACTGGCGTAAACACAGTAAAAAGTCTGACAACACCAGGTTTTAGTCCAACCTATTTATTTGATAATATACTCACAAGCTTTCGGGGTTAGCCCCTTCGTCAGGTGAATGGAGAGTTCTGGCCTCAGACAGAGCATATAAAGCACAGACAGTTTAGAGATTACTGATTAGAATGCGAATCCTTACACCTAACCTGCTGTTCAAGACCTGAAGTGGCTGATAATGTGCTCCTTCCACTCACATTATCAGCCACTTCAGGTCTTGAACAGCAGGTTAGGTGTAAGGATTCGCATTCTAATCAGTAATCTCTAAACTGTCTGTGCTTTATATGCTCTGTCTGAGGCCAGAACTCTCCATTCACCTGACGAAGGGGCTAACCCCGAAAGCTTGTGAGTATATTATCAAATAAATAGGTTGGACTAAAACCTGGTGTTGTCGCACTCTACTAGTCACAGGCCTCCACTCAGAGAAGCAATCCTCCACAACCACTCTCTGGCTTCTTCCATTGATCCAATGTCTAATACAATTTACTACTTCTCCATGTATACCTAGCAACTGAACCTTCCTAACTAATCTCCCATGCGGGAGGTTATAACTCAATCCATATAGTCTCAGTCTTTGAAGAGAAAGGGAATAGCTTTAGCGATGATACTATTGGGATATTTTTGCTCCTTTGATATCCACTCTTCCTATCATTGTGAAGCAGAATTCACCAAGCTTGGATTGTTCAGCACTCATAGAGAATGTGAGCTGGCTTTACATCATCACGAGACAGGTTGTCTTTACCCTGTTGATAATTACAAAGTGTTGTTCCAATAGTAATCCTGTTCAGTATGAGAGGAACCGTAGCTTCAGACATTTGGTCGATGTGCTTGGCTGAGGAACCAATAGTGCGAAGCTACCATCTGTGGGATCATGACTGAATGCCTCGAAGTCAGAGTCCCCCAATAGCCTGCTCCCTGGTTGGGCCCACAACATATTGTTCAAAATCAGGTGGGGTGTTAATGGGGAACACAGAAATAGTAGCAGAGACACTAAACTAATAGTTTGCCTCTGTCTTCACAGTGGAGAATAGTGAAGATTTTCTAAAAACTGTAGATTTTTCTTGTTCCATATGCATTACTGAAGGAGTGCTGCATTGCCATTTTTTGGAGTGAAGTTGGAAATTAAGGATGTGTTCAGGCCCAGGCCAGAAACTCTGATGTGCTTTGTGAAGGTGGCAGAGACCTGAAATTTCTACATTTGATTTTGGCTTGGTGAGTGGCACAGTAACACAGTGATTTGCACTGCTGCTTCACAGCTTCAGGGACCTGGGTTCGAATCCTGGCTCAGGTCACTGTCTGTGTGGAGTTTGCACATTCTCCCTGTGTCTGCGTGGGTTTCCTCCAGGTGTTCTGGTTTCCTCCCACAGTCCAAAGGTGTGTGGGTTAGGTTGATTGGCCATGCTAAAATTGCCCCTTAGTGTCCTGGGATGCATTGGTTTGAGGGATTAGTAGGTGGATATGGGGATAGGACCGGGGTGGGATTGTGGTTGGTGTAGACTTGATGGGCCGAATGGCTTCTTTCTGCACTGTAGGATTCTAAGAGTGTAAGGTGTTTCACTCCAGGTGTAAGTCAAGGGACCCACTAGGAAGCTTTTAACAATCCTTGTTTCTCTGCAGCAGAGGAGGCTGAAGGCTGAGGGGTGATCTTATAGAGGTCCGTAAAATAATGAGGGGCACAGATCAGTGAGATAGTCAATATCTTTTCCCAAAGGTAGGGCAGTCTGAAACTAGAGGGCTTAGGTTTAAGGTGAAAGGGGAGAGATACAAAAGTGTCCAGAGGGGCAATTTTTTTCACACAGAGAGTGGAGAGTGTCTGGAACAAGCTGCCAGAGGTAGTATAGGTGGGTACAATTTTATCTTTTGAAAAGCATTTAGATAATTACATGGGTACGATGGGTGTAGAGGGATATGGGCCAAATGTGGGCAATTGGGATTAGCTTCATGGTAAAAACAGAGCACATTCACCAATCAGGAGCCATGATCTCTGTCACCCGAACAAACGTGAGAAAAGTATTAAATACTTACCCAACCTTATCCACTATTTACCAATCACCTTTGTGTCCTCCACGACTCCAGTGGGGCAAGACCACTCCTGGGATTTATAAATTAGAAATCGAAGAGCAGAAGACCCCTCTTTCTCCTCTGCACCGAATTCCCACTCAGTTCCAAATGCCTGATAGCCCCACACTGACTCTGCTGCATTTCCCTCTGCCTGAGTCTCTCCTACAGTTTGTGTGCAAACTCACTGGTCTCACTGAGTGCACCACTACACTGAGGTGACCCCCAGGATGCACATCAGTGGCACTCTGTACCCACTGGCCACCTCCTGGCCTTGGTGGATATTCCCGGATGGCTGGGGGCAGGGGGGCGGTGGGCTGGAGGGCCCCCAGTCAACTTTCAGGGATCACAGATTCGGGGATCAGAGACAGGAAGGGGGGAAGCAGAATGACTGGAGATAGCCAGGGTCTTCAGGTGGAAGGTCCCAGCATGGGTTCCAGCGCTTTCTCCTCCCCTGGGGACACTCCATGGGATGGCAGGGCAGCTGGACTGAGCTCCAGAAGCCTATGCATCACCTAGCCCTGCCTGGCCTGGAGGCCGACTTGAATTTGCCCCACGACGTGCGAGTCTTCATCGTTGGCCCTCTGTAACTGGGTCAAGCTCTGTAATCCCTCATCACTGGCCCTCTGTAACTGGGTCAAGCTCTGTAACCCCTCATCACTGGCCCTCTGTAACTGGGTCAAGCTCTGTAACCCCTCATCACTGGCCCTCTGTAACTGGGTCAAGCTCTGTAACCCCTCATCACTGGCCCTCTGTGAGTGGGTCAAGCTCTGTAACCCCTCATCACTGGCCCTCTGTAACTGGGTCAAGCTCTGTAACCCCTCATCACTGGCCCTCTGTAACTGGGTCAAGCTCTGTAACCCCTCATCACTGGCCCTCTGTGACTGGGTCAAACTCTGTAACCCCTCATCACTGGCCCTCTGTAACTGGGTCAAGCTCTGTAACCCCTCATCACTGGCCCTCTGTAACTGGGTCAAGCTCTGTAATCCCTCATCACTGGCCCCCTGAGACTGGGTCAAGCTCTGTAACCCCTCATCACTGGCCCCCTGTGACTGGGTCAAGCTCTGTAATCCCTCATCACTGGCCCCCTGTGACTGGGTCAAGCTCTGTAACCCCTCATCACTGGCCCTCTGTGACTGGGTCAAGCTCTGTAACCCCTCATCACTGGCCCCCTATGACTGGGTCAAGCTCTGTAACCCCTCATCACTGGCCCTCTGTGACTGGGTCAAGCTCTGTAACCCCTCATCACTGGCCCCCTGTGACTGAGTCAAGCTCTGTTACCCCTCATCACTGGCCCCCTGTGACTGGGTCAAGCTCTGTAACCCCTCATCACTGGCCCTCTGTGACTGGGTCAAGCTCTGTAACCCCTCATCACTGGCCCCCTGTGACTGGGTCAAACTCTGTAATCCCTCATCACTGGCCCTCTGTAACTGGGTCAAGCTCTGTAACCCCTCATCACTGGCCCTCTGTAACTGGTCAAGCTCTGTAATCCCTCATCACTGGCCCTCTGTAACTGGGTCAAGCTCTGTAATCCCTCATCACTGGCCCTCTGTGACTGGGTCAAGCTCTGTAACCCCTCGTCACTGGCCCTCTGTAACTGGTGAAGCTCTGTAACCCCTCATCACTGGCCCTCTGTAACTGGGTCAAGCTCTGTAATCCCTCATCACTGGCCCTCTGTGACTGGGTCAAGCTCTGTAATCCCTCATCACTGGCCCTCTGTAACTGGGTCAAGCTCTGTAATCCCTCATCACTGGCCCTCTGTAACTGGGTCAAGCTCTGTAATCCCTCATCACTGGCCCTCTGTGACTGGGTCAAGCTCTGTAATCCCTCATCACTGGCCCTCTGTGACCGGGTCAAGCTCTGTAATCCCTCATCACTGGCCCTCTGTAACTGAGTCAAGCTCTGTAATCCCTCATCACTGGCCCCCTATGACTGGGTCAAGCTCTGTAATCCCTCATCACTGACCCTCTGTGACTGGGTCAAGCTCTGTAACCCCTCATCACTGGCCCCCTATGACTGGGTCAAGCTCTGTAACCCCTCATCACTGGCCCCCTATGACTGGGTCAAGCTCTGTAACCCCTCATCACTGGCCCTCTGTGACTGGGTCAAGCTCTGTAACCCCTCATCACTGGCCCTCTGTAACTGGGTCAAGCTCTGTAACCCCTCATCACTGGCCCTCTGTGACTGGGTCAAGCTCTTTAACCCCTCATCACTGGCCCACTGTGACTGGGTCAAGCTCTGTAACCCCTCATCACTGGCCCTCTGTAACTGGGTCAAGCTCTGTTACCCCTCATCACTGGCCCTCTGTGACTGGGTCAAGCTCTGTAACCCCTCATCACTGGCCCCCTGTGATTGGGTCAAGCTCTGTAATCCCTCATCACTGGCCCTCTGTAACTGGGTCAAGCTCTGTAACCCCTCATCACTGGCCCTCTGTAACTGGTCAAGCTCTGTAATCCCTCATCACTGGCCCTCTGTAACTGGGTCAAGCTCTGTAATCCCTCATCACTGGCCCTCTGTAACTGGGTCAAGCTCTGTAACCCCTCATCACTGGCCCTCTGTAACTGGTCAAGCTCTGTAACCCCTCATCACTGGCCCTCTGTAACTGGGTCAAGCTCTGTAATCCCTCATCACTGGCCCTCTGTAACTGGGTCAAGCTCTGTAATCCCTCATCACTGGCCCTCTGTGACTGGGTCAAGCTCTGTAATCCCTCATCACTGGCCCTCTGTAACTGGGTCAAGCTCTGTAATCCCTCATCACTGGCCCTCTGTGACCGGGTCAAGCTCTGTAATCCCTCATCACTGGCCCCCTATGACTGGGTCAAGCTCTGTAATCCCTCATCACTGGCCCTCTGTGACTGGGTCAAGCACTGTAACCCCTCATCACTGGCCCTCTGTAACTGGGTCAAGCTCTGTAATCCCTCATCACTGGCCCTCTGTGACCGGGTCAAGCTCTTTAACCCCTCATCACTGGCCCCCTGTAACTGGGTCAAGCTCTGTAATCCCTCATCACTGGCCCTCTGTGACTGGGTCAAGCTCTGTAATCCCTCATCACTGGCGCTCTGTGACTGGGTCAAGCTCTGTAACCCCTCATCACTGGCCCTCTGTGACTGGGTCAAGCTCTGTAACCACTCATCACTGGCCCTCTGTAACTGGGTCAAGCTCTGTAACCACTCATCGCTGGCCCTCTGTGACTGGGTCAAGCTCTGTAATCCCTCATCACTGGCCCTCTGTGACCGGGTCAAGCTCTGTAACCCCTCATCACTGGCCCTCTGTAACGGGGTCAAGCTCTGTAACCCCTCATCACTGGCCCTCTGTGACTGGGTCAAGCTCTGTAACCACTCATCACTGGCCCTCTGTGACTGGGTCAAGCTCTGTTACCCCTCATCACTGGCCCTCTGTGACTGGGTCAAGCTCTGTAACCCCTCATCACTGGCCCCCTGTAACTGGGTCAAGCTCTGTAACCCCTCATCACTGGCCCTCTGTGACTGGGTCAAGCTCTGTTACCCCTCATCACTGGCCCTCTGTAACTGGGTCAAGCTCTGTAACCCCTCATCACTGGCCCCCTGTGACCGGGTCAAGCTCTGTAATCCCTCATCACTGGCCCTCTGTGACTGGGTCAAGCTCTGTTACCCCTCATCACTGGCCCTCTGTAACTGGGTCAAGCTCTGTAACCCCTCATCACTGGCCCTCTGTAACTGGGTCAAGCTCTGTAACCACTCATCACTGGCCCTCTGTGACTGGGTCAAGCTCTGTTACCCCTCATCACTGGCCCTCTGTGAGTGGGTCAAGCTCTGTAACCCCTCATCACTGGCCCTCTGTGACTGGGTCAAGCTCTGTAATCCCTCATCACTGGCCCTCTGTGACTGGGTCAAGCTCTGTAATCCCTCATCACTGGCCCTCTGTGACTGGGTCAAGCTCTGTAATCCCTCATCACTGGCCCTCTGTGACTGGGTCAAGCTCTGTAACCCCTCATCACTGGCCCTCTGTAACTGGGTCAAGCTCTGTAATCCCTCATCACTGGCCCTCTGTGACCGGGTCAAGCTCTGTTACCCCTCATCACTGGCCCTCTGTAACTGGGTCAAGCTCTGTAATCCCTCATCACTGGCCCTCTGTGACCGGGTCAAGCTCTGTTACCCCTCATCACTGGCCCTCTGTGACCGGGTCAAGCTCTGTTACCCCTCATCACTGGCCCTCTGTGACCGGGTCAAGCTCTGTTACCCCTCATCACTGGCCCTCTGTGACCGGGTCAAGCTCTGTAACCCCTCATCACTGGCCCTCTGTGACTGGGTCAAGCTCTGTAACCCCTCATCACTGGCCCTCTGTGACTGCGTCAAGCTCTGTAATCCCTCATCACTGGCCCTCTGTGACTGGGTCAAGCTCTGTAATCCCTCATCACTGGCCCTCTGTAACTGGGTCAAGCTCTGTAATCCCTCATCACTGGCCCTCTGTGACTGGGTCAAGCTCTGTAATCCCTCATCACTGGCCCTCTGTGACTGGGTCAAGCTCTGTTACCCCTCATCACTGGCCTTCTGTAACTGGGTCAAGCTCTGTAACCCCTCATCACTGGCCCTCTGTGACTGGGTCAAGCTCTGTAACCCCTCATCACTGGCCCCCTGTGACTGGGTCAACATAAGAACATAAGAACATAAGAAATAGGAGCAGGAGTAGGCCATCTGGCCCTTCGAGCCTGCCCCGCCATTCAATAAGATCATGGCTGATCTGTCGTGGCTCAGTTCCACTTTCCCGCCCTCTCCCCATAACCCTTAATCCCCTCTCTTATCAAAAACCCATCAACCCGCTTCTTAAAAATATTTAGCGAGGCAGCCTCCACCACTTCAACGGGCAGAGAATTCCAGAGATTCACCACCCTTTGAGTGAAGAAGTTCCTCCTCAACTCCGTTCTGAACTGCCCCCCCTTTATCTTGAGGCTGTGCCCCCTAGTCCTACTGTCTTTTTTGAGCGGGAAGAGTCTTTCCACCTCTATCCTATCCATCCCATTCATCATCTTATACGTCTCAATGAGATCTCCCCTCATTCTTCTAAACTCTAACGAGTACAAGCCTAGTTTATTCAGCCTCTCCTCATAGCTCAACCCCCTCAACTCCGGTATCAGCCTAGTAAACCTCCTCTGCACTCCCTCCAAGGCCAAAATATCCTTGCGCAGGTGCGGCGCCCAAAACTGCACACAGTACTCCAGCTGCGGCCTCACCAATGCCCTATACAGCTGCAGCAAGACCTCCCTACTTTTATATTCAATCCCCCTCGCGATGAAGGCCAGCATCCCATTCGCCTTCCTGACCACCTGCTGCACCTGCAGGCTGGGTTTTTGCGACTCATGCACAAGGACCCCGAGGTCCCTCTGCACCGTCGCCTGCTGCAGTTTTTCGCCACGTAAGTAATAGTCCTTCCTACCATTCTCCCTACCAAAGTGGACCACCTCACACTTGCCAACATTAAATTCCATTTGCCATTTCCTGGCCCATTCGCCCAGCCTATCTAGATCCTTCTGCAGACTCTCCACACCCTCCGCACAATTTGCCTTTCCCCCAATCTTGGTGTCATCAGCAAATTTCGACACCCTACACTCGGTTCCCTCCTCCAGATCATCTATATAAATGGTAAATAGCTGAGGCCCCAGCACCGACCCCTGGGGCACCCCACTAGTCACCAACCGCCAATCCGAATAGCACCCATTGACCCCCACTCTCTGCCTCCTATTTGACAACCAATCCTCTATCCACGCTAACACCCTACCCCCAACTCCATGTCCTCTGACCTTCTGCAGTAACCTCTTGTGAGGTACCTTATCAAACGCCTTCTGAAAATCCAGAAAGACCACATCCACCGGCTCTCCTCTATCCACCGCCCTAGACACATCCTCATAGAACTCCAGTAAATTTGTCAGACACGACTTCCCTTTAATGAAACCGTGTTGCGTCTGCCCTATCAAGCAATTCCCTTCAAGATGCCTCGCAATTTCCTCCTTAATGACGGATTCTAACATTTTACCTACCACAGACGTTAAACTAACCGGCCTGTAATTCCCCGCCTTTTGCCTGGCACCCTTCTTAAACAACGGCGTAACATTAGCCGTTTTCCAATCCTCCGGCACTTCCCCGGAATCCAGCGACGTCTGGAAAATAACCACCAAGGCATCCACTATCACCTCCGCCATTTCTTTCAGAACCCCCGGATGCATTCCATCCGGTCCTGGGGACTTGTCCACAATCAGCCCCTCCAGTCTGTCGCGCACCACCTCTCTAGTAACAGTAATGTCATTAAGACCCTCCAGTCCTACCACCTTTCCATCGCTAACACCCGGCAAATTATTCACGTCCTCCTCCGTGAAGACAGAAACAAAAAAGTTATTCAAGACCTTAGCCATATCCCCATCCCCTACCACTAGGTCCCCTTTCTCATCCGCTAAGGGACCAACGTTCACCCTAGCCAGCCTCTTCCTTTTTATATATTTATAAAAACTCTTGCTATCCTTTTTTATATTAAGTGCTAGCCCAGCTTCATAGTTTCTCCTACCCTTCTTTATCAACTTCTTTGTCAATCTTTGTTGACATTTAAACCTTTCCCAATCCTCTTCTCGCCCACTGCTCTTAGCTACTCTAAATTCCTCCGCTTTTAATTTAACACTTTCCTTCACCTCCTTCGTTATGCACGGCTTATTACCTCTCTTCCTACTGTCCTTTTTAACCATCGGAATAAATTTCTGCTGAGCACCAAGAAAGATCTCCTTAAAGATCCTCCACTGCTCCTCAGCAGACCTACCTTCCAACGCGCTCCCCCAGTCAAGCTCTGTAACCCCTCATCACTGGCCCCCTGTGACTGGGTCAAGCTCTGTTACCCCTCATCACTGGCCCTCTGTGACTGGGTCAAGCTCTGTAACCCCTCATCACTGGCCCTCTGTAACTGGGTCAAGCTCTGTAACCCCTCATCACTGGCCCCCTGTGACTGGGTCAAGCTCTGTAACCCCTCATCACTGGCCCTCTGTAACTGGGTCAAGCTCTGTAATCCCTCATCACTGGCCCTCTGTAACTGGGTCAAGCTCTGTAACCCCTAATCACTGGCCCTCTGTGACTGGGTCAAGCTCTGTAACCCCTCATCACTGGCCCCCTGTGACTGGGTCAAGCTCTGTAACCCCTCATCACTGGCCCCCTGTGACTGGGTCAAGCTCTGTAATCCCTCATCACTGGCCCTCAGTAACTGGGTCAAGCTCTGTAATCCCTCATCAGTGGCCCTCTGTAACTGGGTCAAGCTCTGTAACCCCTCATCACTGGCCCTCTGTAACTGGGTCAAGCTCTGTAATCCCTCATCACTGGCCCTCTGTGACCGGGTCAAGCTCTGTTACCCCTCATCACTGGCCCTCTGTAACTGGGTCAAGCTCTGTAATCCCTCATCACTGGCCCTCTGTAACTGGGTCAAGCTCTGTAATCCCTCATCACTGGCCCTCTGTGACTGGGTCAAGCTCTGTAACCCCTCGTCACTGGCCCTCTGTAACTGGTGAAGCTCTGTAACCCCTCATCACTGGCCCTCTGTAACTGGGTCAAGCTCTGTAATCCCTCATCACTGGCCCTCTGTGACTGGGTCAAGCTCTGTAATCCCTCATCACTGGCCCTCTGTAACTGGGTCAAGCTCTGTAATCCCTCATCACTGGCCCTCTGTAACTGGGTCAAGCTCTGTAATCCCTCATCACTGGCCCTCTGTGACTGGGTCAAGCTCTGTAATCCCTCATCACTGGCCCTCTGTGACCGGGTCAAGCTCTGTAATCCCTCATCACTGGCCCTCTGTAACTGAGTCAAGCTCTGTAATCCCTCATCACTGGCCCCCTATGACTGGGTCAAGCTCTGTAATCCCTCATCACTGACCCTCTGTGACTGGGTCAAGCTCTGTAACCCCTCATCACTGGCCCCCTATGACTGGGTCAAGCTCTGTAACCCCTCATCACTGGCCCCCTATGACTGGGTCAAGCTCTGTAACCCCTCATCACTGGCCCTCTGTGACTGGGTCAAGCTCTGTAACCCCTCATCACTGGCCCTCTGTAACTGGGTCAAGCTCTGTAACCCCTCATCACTGGCCCTCTGTGACTGGGTCAAGCTCTGTAACCCCTCATCACTGGCCCACTGTGACTGGGTCAAGCTCTGTAATCCCTCATCACTGGCCCCCTGTGACTCGGTCAAGCTCTGTAACCCCTCATCACTGGCCCTCTGTGACTGGGTCAAGCTCTGTAACCCCTCATCACTGGCCCCCTATGACTGGGTCAAGCTCTGTAACCCCTCATCACTGGCCCTCTGTGACCGGGTCAAGCTCTGTAACCCCTCATCACTGGCCCTCTGTAACTGAGTCAAGCTCTGTTACCCCTCATCACTGGCCCCCTGTGACTGGGTCAAGCTCTGTAACCCCTCATCACTGGCCCTCTGTGACTGGGTCAAGCTCTGTAACCCCTCATCACTGGCCCTCTGTAACTGGGTCAAGCTCTGTAACCCCTCATCACTGGCCCTCTGTAACTGGTCAAGCTCTGTAATCCCTCATCACTGGCCCTCTGTAACTGGGTCAAGCTCTGTAATCCCTCATCACTGGCCCTCTGTAACTGGGTCAAGCTCTGTAACCCCTCATCACTGGCCCTCTGTAACTGGTCAAGCTCTGTAACCCCTCATCACTGGCCCTCTGTAACTGGGTCAAGCTCTGTAATCCCTCATCACTGGCCCTCTGTAACTGGGTCAAGCTCTGTAATCCCTCATCACTGGCCCTCTGTGACTGGGTCAAGCTCTGTAATCCCTCATCACTGGCCCTCTGTAACTGGGTCAAGCTCTGTAATCCCTCATCACTGGCCCTCTGTGACCGGGTCAAGCTCTGTAATCCCTCATCACTGGCCCCCTATGACTGGGTCAAGCTCTGTAATCCCTCATCACTGGCCCTCTGTGACTGGGTCAAGCACTGTAACCCCTCATCACTGGCCCTCTGTAACTGGGTCAAGCTCTGTAATCCCTCATCACTGGCCCTCTGTGACCGGGTCAAGCTCTTTAACCCCTCATCACTGGCCCCCTGTAACTGGGTCAAGCTCTGTAATCCCTCATCACTGGCCCTCTGTGACTGGGTCAAGCTCTGTAATCCCTCATCACTGGCGCTCTGTGACTGGGTCAAGCTCTGTAACCCCTCATCACTGGCCCTCTGTGACTGGGTCAAGCTCTGTAACCACTCATCACTGGCCCTCTGTAACTGGGTCAAGCTCTGTAACCACTCATCGCTGGCCCTCTGTGACTGGGTCAAGCTCTGTAATCCCTCATCACTGGCCCTCTGTGACCGGGTCAAGCTCTGTAACCCCTCATCACTGGCCCTCTGTAACGGGGTCAAGCTCTGTAACCCCTCATCACTGGCCCTCTGTGACTGGGTCAAGCTCTGTAACCACTCATCACTGGCCCT
Source organism: Carcharhinus amblyrhynchos (assembly GCF_965287045.1). NCBI lineage: Eukaryota > Metazoa > Chordata > Chondrichthyes > Carcharhiniformes > Carcharhinidae > Carcharhinus > Carcharhinus amblyrhynchos. The sequence continues at coordinate 89,220 of NW_027650044.1, read as the reverse complement.
CTGTGACTGGGTCAAGCTCTGTTACCCCTCATCACTGGCCCTCTGTGACTGGGTCAAGCTCTGTAACCCCTCATCACTGGCCCCCTGTAACTGGGTCAAGCTCTGTAACCCCTCATCACTGGCCCTCTGTGACTGGGTCAAGCTCTGTTACCCCTCATCACTGGCCCTCTGTAACTGGGTCAAGCTCTGTAACCCCTCATCACTGGCCCCCTGTGACCGGGTCAAGCTCTGTAATCCCTCATCACTGGCCCTCTGTGACTGGGTCAAGCTCTGTTACCCCTCATCACTGGCCCTCTGTAACTGGGTCAAGCTCTGTAACCCCTCATCACTGGCCCTCTGTAACTGGGTCAAGCTCTGTAACCACTCATCACTGGCCCTCTGTGACTGGGTCAAGCTCTGTTACCCCTCATCACTGGCCCTCTGTGAGTGGGTCAAGCTCTGTAACCCCTCATCACTGGCCCTCTGTGACTGGGTCAAGCTCTGTAATCCCTCATCACTGGCCCCCTGTGACTGGGTCAAGCTCTGTAATCCCTCATCACTGGCCCTCTGTGACTGGGTCAAGCTCTGTAATCCCTCATCACTGGCCCTCTGTGACTGGGTCAAGCTCTGTAACCCCTCATCACTGGCCCTCTGTAACTGGGTCAAGCTCTGTTACCCCTCATCACTGGCCCTCTGTAACTGGGTCAAGCTCTGTAATCCCTCATCACTGGCCCTCTGTGACCGGGTCAAGCTCTGTTACCCCTCATCACTGGCCCTCTGTGACCGGGTCAAGCTCTGTAATCCCTCATCACTGGCCCTCTGTGACCGGGTCAAGCTCTGTTACCCCTCATCACTGGCCCTCTGTGACCGGGTCAAGCTCTGTAACCCCTCATCACTGGCCCTCTGTGACCGGGTCAAGCTCTGTAACCCCTCATCACTGGCCCTCTGTGACTGCGTCAAGCTCTGTAATCCCTCATCACTGGCCCTCTGTGACTGGGTCAAGCTCTGTAATCCCTCATCACTGGCCCTCTGTAACTGGGTCAAGCTCTGTAATCCCTCATCACTGGCCCTCTGTGACTGGGTCAAGCTCTGTAATCCCTCATCACTGGCCCTCTGTGACTGGGTCAAGCTCTGTTACCCCTCATCACTGGCCTTCTGTAACTGGGTCAAGCTCTGTAACCCCTCATCACTGGCCCTCTGTGACTGGGTCAAGCTCTGTAACCCCTCATCACTGGCCCCCTGTGACTGGGTCAACATAAGAACATAAGAACATAAGAAATAGGAGCAGGAGTAGGCCATCTGGCCCTTCGAGCCTGCCCCGCCATTCAATAAGATCATGGCTGATCTGTCGTGGCTCAGTTCCACTTTCCCGCCCTCTCCCCATAACCCTTAATCCCCTCTCTTATCAAAAACCCATCAACCCGCTTCTTAAAAATATTTAGCGAGGCAGCCTCCACCACTTCAACGGGCAGAGAATTCCAGAGATTCACCACCCTTTGAGTGAAGAAGTTCCTCCTCAACTCCGTTCTGAACTGCCCCCCCTTTATCTTGAGGCTGTGCCCCCTAGTCCTACTGTCTTTTTTGAGCGGGAAGAGTCTTTCCACCTCTATCCTATCCATCCCATTCATCATCTTATACGTCTCAATGAGATCTCCCCTCATTCTTCTAAACTCTAACGAGTACAAGCCTAGTTTATTCAGCCTCTCCTCATAGCTCAACCCCCTCAACTCCGGTATCAGCCTAGTAAACCTCCTCTGCACTCCCTCCAAGGCCAAAATATCCTTGCGCAGGTGCGGCGCCCAAAACTGCACACAGTACTCCAGCTGCGGCCTCACCAATGCCCTATACAGCTGCAGCAAGACCTCCCTACTTTTATATTCAATCCCCCTCGCTATGAAGGCCAGCATCCCATTCGCCTTCCTGACCACCTGCTGCACCTGCAGGCTGGGTTTTTGCGACTCATGCACAAGGACCCCGAGGTCCCTCTGCACCGTCGCCTGCTGCAGTTTTTCGCCACGTAAGTAATAGTCCTTCCTACCATTCTCCCTACCAAAGTGGACCACCTCACACTTGCCAACATTAAATTCCATTTGCCATTTCCTGGCCCATTCGCCCAGCCTATCTAGATCCTTCTGCAGACTCTCCACACCCTCCGCACAATTTGCCTTTCCCCCAATCTTGGTGTCATCAGCAAATTTCGACACCCTACACTCGGTTCCCTCCTCCAGATCATCTATATAAATGGTAAATAGCTGAGGCCCCAGCACCGACCCCTGGGGCACCCCACTAGTCACCAACCGCCAATCCGAATAGCACCCATTGACCCCCACTCTCTGCCTCCTATTTGACAACCAATCCTCTATCCACGCTAACACCCTACCCCCAACTCCATGTCCTCTGACCTTCTGCAGTAACCTCTTGTGAGGTACTTTGTCAAACGCCTTCTGAAAATCCAGAAAGACCACATCCACCGGCTCTCCTCTATCCACCGCCCTAGACACATCCTCATAGAACTCCAGTAAATTTGTCAGACACGACTTCCCTTTAATGAAACCGTGTTGCGTCTGCCCTATCAAGCAATTCCCTTCAAGATGCCTCGCAATTTCCTCCTTAATGACGGATTCTAACATTTTACCTACCACAGACGTTAAACTAACCGGCCTGTAATTCCCCGCCTTTTGCCTGGCACCCTTCTTAAACAACGGCGTAACATTAGCCGTTTTCCAATCCTCCGGCACTTCCCCGGAATCCAGCGACGTCTGGAAAATAACCACCAAGGCATCCACTATCACCTCCGCCATTTCTTTCAGAACCCCCGGATGCATTCCATCCGGTCCTGGGGACTTGTCCACAATCAGCCCCTCCAGTCTGTCGCGCACCACCTCTCTAGTAACAGTAATGTCATTAAGACCCTCCAGTCCTACCACCTTTCCATCGCTAACACCCGGCAAATTATTCACGTCCTCCTCCGTGAAGACAGAAACAAAAAAGTTATTCAAGACCTTAGCCATATCCCCATCCCCTACCACTAGGTCCCCTTTCTCATCCGCTAAGGGACCAACGTTCACCCTAGCCAGCCTCTTCCTTTTTATATATTTATAAAAACTCTTGCTATCCTTTTTTATATTAAGTGCTAGCCCAGCTTCATAGCTTCTTCTACCCTTCTTTATCAACTTCTTTGTCAATCTTTGTTGACATTTAAACCTTTCCCAATCCTCTTCTCGCCCACTGCTCTTAGCTACTCTAAATTCCTCCGCTTTTAATTTAACACTTTCCTTCACCTCCTTCGTTATGCACGGCTTATTACCTCTCTTCCTACTGTCCTTTTTAACCATCGGAATAAATTTCTGCTGAGCACCAAGAAAGATCTCCTTAAAGATCCTCCACTGCTCCTCAGCAGACCTACCTTCCAACGCGCTCCCCCAGTCAAGCTCTGTAACCCCTCATCACTGGCCCCCTGTGACTGGGTCAAGCTCTGTTACCCCTCATCACTGGCCCTCTGTGACTGGGTCAAGCTCTGTAACCCCTCATCACTGGCCCTCTGTAACTGGGTCAAGCTCTGTAACCCCTCATCACTGGCCCCCTGTGACTGGGTCAAGCTCTGTAACCCCTCATCACTGGCCCTCTGTAACTGGGTCAAGCTCTGTAATCCCTCATCACTGGCCCTCTGTAACTGGGTCAAGCTCTGTAACCCCTAATCACTGGCCCTCTGTGACTGGGTCAAGCTCTGTAACCCCTCATCACTGGCCCCCTGTGACTGGGTCAAGCTCTGTAACCCCTCATCACTGGCCCCCTGTGACTGGGTCAAGCTCTGTAATCCCTCATCACTGGCCCTCTGTAACTGGGTCAAGCTCTGTAATCCCTCATCAGTGGCCCTCTGTAACTGGGTCAAGCTCTGTAACCCCTCATCACTGGCCCTCTGTAACTGGGTCAAGCTCTGTAATCCCTCATCACTGGCCCTCTGTGACCGGGTCAAGCTCTGTTACCCCTCATCACTGGCCCTCTGTAACTGGGTCAAGCTCTGTAATCCCTCATCACTGGCCCTCTGTGACCGGGTCAAGCTCTGTTACCCCTCATCACTGGCCCTCTGTGACCGGGTCAAGCTCTGTTACCCCTCATCACTGGCCCTCTGTGACCGGGTCAAGCTCTGTTACCCCTCATCACTGGCCCTCTGTGACCGGGTCAAGCTCTGTAACCCCTCATCACTGGCCCTCTGTGACTGCGTCAAGCTCTGTAATCCCTCATCACTGGCCCTCTGTGACTGGGTCAAGCTCTGTAATCCCTCATCACTGGCCCTCTGTAACTGGGTCAAGCTCTGTAATCCCTCATCACTGGCCCTCTGTGACTGGGTCAAGCTCTGTTACCCCTCATCACTGGCCTTCTGTAACTGGGTCAAGCTCTGTAACCCCTCATCACTGGCCCTCTGTGACTGGGTCAAGCTCTGTAACCCCTCATCACTGGCCCCCTGTGACTGGGTCAACATAAGAACATAAGAACATAAGAAATAGGAGCAGGAGTAGGCCATCTGGCCCTTCGAGCCTGCCCCGCCATTCAATAAGATCATGGCTGATCTGTCGTGGCTCAGTTCCACTTTCCCGCCCTCTCCCCATAACCCTTAATCCCCTCTCTTATCAAAAACCCATCAACCCGCTTCTTAAAAATATTTAGCGAGGCAGCCTCCACCACTTCAACGGGCAGAGAATTCCAGAGATTCACCACCCTTTGAGTGAAGAAGTTCCTCCTCAACTCCGTTCTGAACTGCCCCCCCTTTATCTTGAGGCTGTGCCCCCTAGTCCTACTGTCTTTTTTGAGCGGGAAGAGTCTTTCCACCTCTATCCTATCCATCCCATTCATCATCTTATACGTCTCAATGAGATCTCCCCTCATTCTTCTAAACTCTAACGAGTACAAGCCTAGTTTATTCAGCCTCTCCTCATAGCTCAACCCCCTCAACTCCGGTATCAGCCTAGTAAACCTCCTCTGCACTCCCTCCAAGGCCAAAATATCCTTGCGCAGGTGCGGCGCCCAAAACTGCACACAGTACTCCAGCTGCGGCCTCACCAATGCCCTATACAGCTGCAGCAAGACCTCCCTACTTTTATATTCAATCCCCCTCGCTATGAAGGCCAGCATCCCATTCGCCTTCCTGACCACCTGCTGCACCTGCAGGCTGGGTTTTTGCGACTCATGCACAAGGACCCCGAGGTCCCTCTGCACCGTCGCCTGCTGCAGTTTTTCGCCACGTAAGTAATAGTCCTTCCTACCATTCTCCCTACCAAAGTGGACCACCTCACACTTGCCAACATTAAATTCCATTTGCCATTTCCTGGCCCATTCGCCCAGCCTATCTAGATCCTTCTGCAGACTCTCCACACCCTCCGCACAATTTGCCTTTCCCCCAATCTTGGTGTCATCAGCAAATTTCGACACCCTACACTCGGTTCCCTCCTCCAGATCATCTATATAAATGGTAAATAGCTGAGGCCCCAGCACCGACCCCTGGGGCACCCCACTAGTCACCAACCGCCAATCCGAATAGCACCCATTGACCCCCACTCTCTGCCTCCTATTTGACAACCAATCCTCTATCCACGCTAACACCCTACCCCCAACTCCATGTCCTCTGACCTTCTGCAGTAACCTCTTGTGAGGTACCTTATCAAACGCCTTCTGAAAATCCAGAAAGACCACATCCACCGGCTCTCCTCTATCCACCGCCCTAGACACATCCTCATAGAACTCCAGTAAATTTGTCAGACACGACTTCCCTTTAATGAAACCGTGTTGCGTCTGCCCTATCAAGCAATTCCCTTCAAGATGCCTCGCAATTTCCTCCTTAATGACGGATTCTAACATTTTACCTACCACAGACGTTAAACTAACCGGCCTGTAATTCCCCGCCTTTTGCCTGGCACCCTTCTTAAACAACGGCGTAACATTAGCCGTTTTCCAATCCTCCGGCACTTCCCCGGAATCCAGCGACGTCTGGAAAATAACCACCAAGGCATCCACTATCACCTCCGCCATTTCTTTCAGAACCCCCAGATGCATTCCATCCGGTCCTGGGGACTTGTCCACAATCAGTCCCTCCAGTCTGTCGCGCACCACCTCTCTAGTAACAGTAATGTCATTAAGACCCTCCAGTCCTACCACCTTTCCATCGCTAACACCCGGCAAATTATTCACGTCCTCCTCCGTGAAGACAGAAACAAAAAAGTTATTCAAGACCTTAGCCATATCCCCATCCCCTACCACTAGGTCCCCTTTCTCATCCGCTAAGGGACCAACGTTCACCCTAGCCAGCCTCTTCCTTTTTATATATTTATAAAAACTCTTGCTATCCTTTTTTATATTAAGTGCTAGCCCAGCTTCATAGCTTCTTCTACCCTCCTTTATCAACTTTTTTGTCAATCTTTGTTGACATTTAAACCTTTCCCAATCCTCTTCTCGCCCACTGCTCTTAGCTACTCTAAATTCCTCCGCTTTTAATTTAACACTTTCCTTCACCTCCTTCGTTATCCACGGCTTATTACCTCTCTTCCTACTGTCCTTTTTAACCATCGGAATAAATTTCTGCTGAGCACCAAGAAAGATCTCCTTAAAGATCCTCCACTGCTCCTCAGCAGACCTACCTTCCAACGCGCTCCCCCAGTCAAGCTCTGTAACCCCTCATCACTGGCCCCCTGTGACTGGGTCAAGCTCTGTTACCCCTCATCACTGGCCCTCTGTGACTGGGTCAAGCTCTGTAACCCCTCATCACTGGCCCTCTGTAACTGGGTCAAGCTCTGTAACCCCTCATCACTGGCCCCCTGTGACTGGGTCAAGCTCTGTAACCCCTCATCACTGGCCCTCTGTAACTGGGTCAAGCTCTGTAATCCCTCATCACTGGCCCTCTGTAACTGGGTCAAGCTCTGTAACCCCTAATCACTGGCCCTCTGTGACTGGGTCAAGCTCTGTAACCCCTCATCACTGGCCCCCTGTGACTGGGTCAAGCTCTGTAACCCCTCATCACTGGCCCCCTGTGACTGGGTCAAGCTCTGTAATCCCTCATCACTGGCCCTCTGTAACTGGGTCAAGCTCTGTAATCCCTCATCAGTGGCCCTCTGTAACTGGGTCAAGCTCTGTAACCCCTCATCACTGGCCCTCTGTAACTGGGTCAAGCTCTGTAACCCCTCATCACTGGCCCTCTGTGACTGGGTCAAGCTCTGTAACCCCTCATCACTGGCCCTCTGTGACTGGGTCAAGCTCTGTAACCCCTCATCACTGGCCCTCTGTAACTGGGTCAAGCTCTGTAACCCCTCATCACTGGCCCTCTGTAACTGGGTCAAGCTCTGTAACCCCTCATCACTGGCCCCCTGTGACTGGGTCAAGCTCTGTAACCCCTCATCACTGGCCCCCTATGACTGGGTCAAGCTCTGTAACCCCTCATCACTGGCCCCCTGTAACTGGGTCAAGCTCTGTAACCCCTCATCACTGGCCCTCTGTGACTGGGTCAAGCTCTGTAACCCCTCATCACTGGCCCTCTGTAACTGGGTCAAGCTCTGTAATCCCTCATCACTGGCCCCCTGTGACTGGGTCAAGCTCTGTAATCCCTCATCACTGGCCCTCTGTGACTGGGTCAAGCTCTGTAACCCCTCATCACTGGCCCCCTGTAACTGGGTCAAGCTCTGTAACCCCTCATCACTGGCCCCCTGTGACTGGGTCAAGCTCTGTTACCCCTCATCACTGACCCTCTGTGACTGGGTCAAGCTCTTACAGCCATGGTCCACTGTATCTCCCAGGTCCTCAGCCATGGTCCATGGTGACTTGGCCATGGCTTGGACTCTGCCATCCATGAAGACCAGTTCCTGCCCCAAGCTTCCACTGAAGTCACTAACCTTGCAGTGTTGGCCTGGGTATCTTGCAATGCCAACTCTATTTCCTGTGACTGAAGGCTATGGGAGTGCTCCAATTCGCCTCACAGTTGTTGCTGTGTTGTTGACACTCTCCAGCTCTCTTGCTGCATCTCCAGCAGCTTCAGGAAAGCGGATTCCAGTGGCCCAGTACCTGGCTGGAGGCCAGCTGCTTCCTCAGTATTCAGAGACCTCTGTTTGCCTGAGTCCTGACATTCCTGCCTCCACCCGACGTGGTATGTGCCACTCACCCAAAAATGCCACTGACATGGTAGCATGGTGATCGTGGATGGTGCAGTTACCTTAGTTTATTTATTAGTATCACAAGTCGGCTTACATAAGAACATAAGAAATAGGAGCAGGAGTAGGCCATCCAGCCCTTCGAGCCTGCCCCGCCATTCAATAAGATCATGGCTGATCTGAAGTGGCTCAGTTCCACATTACCGCCCTCTCCCCATAACCCTTAATCCCCTCTCTTATCAAAAACCCATCAACCCGCGTCTTAAAAATATTTAGCGAAGCAGCCTCCACCACTTCAACGGGCAGAGAATTCCAGAGATTCACCACCCTTTGAGTGAACATTAACACTGCAATGAAGTTACTGTGAAAATCCCCGAGTCGCCATATTCGGGTGCCTGTTGGGGTACACTGAGTGAGAATTTGGCACGGCCAATTTGCCTAACCAGCACGTCTTTCAGACAGTGGGAGGAAACTGGAGAAGGGACAGCGAGACCATGTGGAGTCCACACAGCAGAGATCCATGCCAGGAATTGAACCCAGGCCCGTGGTGCTGTGAGACAGCAGTGCTAATCACTGTGTCACCGTGCTGCCCCGGGTCCCTGGCACTGTGAGACAGCAGTGCTAATCACTGTGTCACCGTGCTGCCCCGGGTCCCTGGCACTGTGAGACAGCAGTGCTAATCACTGTGTTACCGTGCTGCCCCGGGTCCCTGGCACTGTGAGACAGCAGTGTGAATCACTGTGTCACCGTGCTGCCCCGGGTCCCTGGCACTGTGAGACAGCAGTGCTAATCACTGTGTCACCGTGCTGCCCCGGGTCCCTGGCACTGTGAGACAGCAGTGCTAATCACTGTGTCACCGTGCTGCCCCGGGTCCCTGGCACTGTGAGACAGCAGTGCTAATCACTGTGTCACCGTGCTGCCCTGGGTCCCTGGCACTGTGAGACAGCAGTGCTAATCACTGTGTCACCGTGCTGCCCCGGGTCCCTGGCACTGTGAGACAGCAGTGTGAATCACTGTGTCACCGTGCTGCCCCGGGTTCCTGGCACTGTGAGACAGCAGTGCTAATCACTGTGTCACCGTGCTGCCCCGGGTTCCTGGCACTGTGAGACAGCAGTGCTAATCACTGTGTCACCGTGCTGCCGCGGGTCCCTGGCACTGTGAGACAGCAGCGCTAATCACTGTGTCACCGTGCTGCCCTGGGTCCCTGGCACTGTGAGACAGCAGTGCTAATCACTGTGTCACCGTGCTGCCCCGGGTCCCTGGCACTGTGAGACAGCAGTGCTAATCACTGTGTCACCGTGCTGCCCTGGGTCCCTGGCACTGTGAGACAGCAGTGCTAATCACTGTGTCACCGTGCTGCCCTGGGTCCCTGGCACTGTGAGACATCAGTGTTAATCACTGTGTCACCGTGCTGTCCCGGGTCCCTGGCGCTGTGAGACAGCAGTGCTAATCACTGTGTCACCGTGCTGCCCCGGGTCCCTGGCACTGTGAGACAGCAGTGTGAATCACTGTGTCACCGTGCTGCCCTGGGTCCCTGGCACTGTGAGACATCAGTGTTAATCACTGTGTCACCGTGCTGCCCCGGGTCCCTGGCACTGTGAGACAGCAGTGCTAATCACTGTGTCACCGTGCTGCCCCGGGTCCCTGGCACTGTGAGACAGCAGTGTGAATCACTGTGTCACCGTGCTGCCCTGGGTCCCTGGCACTGTGAGACAGCAGTGTGAATCACTGTGTCACCGTGCTGCCCCGGGTCCCTGGCACTGTGAGACAGCAGTGCTAATCACTGTGTCACCGTGCTGCCCCGGGTCCCTGGCACTGTGAGACAGCAGTGCTAATCACTGTGTCACCGTGCTGCCCCGGGTCCCTGGCACTGTGAGACAGCAGTGTGAATCACTGTGTCACCGTGCTGCCCCGGGTCCCTGGCACCGTCAGACAGCAGTGCTAATCACTGTGTCACCGTGCTGCCCCGGGTCCCTGGCACTGTGAGACAGCAGTGTGAATCACTGTGTCACCGTGCTGCCCTGGGTCCCTGGCACTGTGAGACAGCAGTGCCAATCACTCTGTCACCGTGCTGCCCTGGGTCCCTGGCACTGTGAGACATCAGTGCTAATCACTGTGTCACCGTGCTGCCCCGGGTCCCTGGCGCTGTGAGACAGCAGTGCTAATCACTGTGTCACCGTGCTGCCCCGGGTCCCTGGCACTGTGAGACAGCAGTGTGAATCACTGTGTCACCGTGCTGCCCCGGGTCCCTGGCACTGTGAGACAGCAGTGTGAATCACTGTGTCACCGTGCTGCCCTGGGTCCCTGGCACTGTGAGACAGCAGTGCTAATCACTGTGTCACCGTGCTGCCCTGGGTCCCTGGCACTGTGAGACAGCAGTGCTAATCACTGTGTCACCGTGCTGCCCCGGGTCCCTGGCACTGTGAGACAGCAGTGCTAATCACTGTGTCACCGTGCTGCCCCGGGTCCCTGGCACTGTGAGACAGCAGTGTGAATCACTGTGTCACCGTGCTGCCCCGGGTCCCTGGCACTGTGAGACAGCAGTGCTAATCACTGTGTCACCGTGCTGCCCCGGGTCCCTGGCACTGTGAGACAGCAGTGCTAATCACTGTGTCACCGTGCTGCCCCGGGTCCCTGGCACTGTGAGACAGCAGTGCTAATCACTGTGTCACCGTGCTGCCCCGGGTCCCTGGCACTGTGAGACAGCAGTGCTAATCACTGTGTCACCGTGCTGCCCCGGGTCCCTGGCACTGTGAGACAGCAGTGCTAATCACTGTGTCACCGTGCTGCCCCGGGTCCCTGGCACTGTGAGACAGCAGCGCTAATCACTGTGTCACCGTGCTGCCCCGGGTCCCTGGCACTGTGAGACAGCAGCGCTAATCACTGTGTCACCGTGCTGCCCCGGGTCCCTGGCACTGTGAGACAGCAGCGCTAATCACTGTGTCACCGTGCTGCCCCGGGTCCCTGGCACTGTGAGACAGCAGTGCTAATCACTGTGTCACCGTGCTGCCCCGGGTCCCTGGCACTGTGAGACAGCAGTGTGAATCACTGTGTCACCGTGCTGCCCCGGGTCCCTGGCAATGTGAGACAGCAGTGATAATCACTGTGTCACCGTGGTGCCCCGGGCCCCTGGCACTGTGAGACAGCAGTGTGAATCACTGTGTCACCGTGCTGCCCCGGGTCCCTGGCACTGTGAGACAGCAGCGCTAATCACTGTGTCACCGTGCTGCCCCGGGTCCCTGGCACTGTGAGACAGCTGTGTGGATCACTGTGTCACCGTGCTGCCCCGGGTCCCTGGCACTGTGAGACAGCAGCGCTAATCACTGTGTCACCGTGCTGCCCCGGGTCCCTGGCACTGTGAGACAGCAGCGCTAATCACTGTGTCACCGTGCTGCCCCGGGCCCCTGGCACTGTGAGACAGCAGCGCTAATCACTGTGTCACCGTGCTGCCCCGGGTCCCTGGCACTGCGAGACGGCAGTGCTAATCACTGTGTCACCGTGCTGCCCCGGGTCCCTGGCACTGTGAGACAGCAGTGTGAATCACTGTGTCACCGTGCTGCCCCGGGTCCCTGGCACTGTGAGACAGCAGTGTGAATCACTGTGTCACCGTGTTGCCCCGGGTCCCTGGCACTGTGAGACAGCAGTGCTAATCACTGTGTCACCGTGCTGCCCCGGGTCCCTGGCACTGCGAGACGGCAGTGCTAATCACTGTGTCACTGTGCTGCCCCGGGTCCCTGGCACTGTGAGACAGCAGTGTGAATCACTGTGTCACCGTGCTGCCCCGGGTCCCTGGCACTGTAAGACAGCAATGCTAATCACTGTGTCACCGTGCTGCCCCGGGTCCCTGGCACTGTGAGACAGCAGTGTGAATCACTGTGTCACCGTGCTGCCCCGGGTCCCTGGCACTGTGAGACAGCAGTGTGAATCACTGTGTCACCGTGCTGCCCCGGGTCCCTGGCGCTGTGAGACAGCAGTGCTAATCACTGTGTCACCGTGCTGCCCCGGGTCCCTGGCACTGTGAGACAGCAGTGCTAATCACTGTGTCACCGTGCTGCCCCGGGTCCCTGGCACTGTGAGACAGCAGTGTGAATCACTGTGTCACCGTGCTGCCCCGGGTCCCTGGCACTGCGAGACATCAGTGCTAATCACTGTGTCACCGTGCTGCCCCGGGTCCCTGGCACTGTGAGACAGCAGTGCTAATCACTGTGTCACCGTGCTGCCCCGGGTCCCTGGCACTGTGAGACAGCAGTGCTAATCACTGTGTCACCGTGCTGCCCCGGGTCCCTGGCACTGTGAGACAGCAGTGCTAATCACTGTGTCACCGTGCTGCCCCGGGTCCCTGGCACTGTGAGACAGCAGTGCTAATCACTGTGTCACCGTGCTGCCCCGGGTCCCTGGCACTGTGAGACAGCAGTGTGAATCACTGTGTCACCGTGCTGCCCCGGGTCCCTGGCGCTGTGAGACAGCAGTGCTAATCACTGTGTCACCGTGCTGCCCCGGGTCCCTGGCACTGTGAGACAGCAGTGTGAATCACTGTGTCACCGTGCTGCCCTGGGTCCCTGGCACTGTGAGACAGCAGTGCCAATCACTCTGTCACCGTGCTGCCCTGGGTCCCTGGCACTGTGAGACAGCAGTGCTAATCACTGTGTCACCGTGCTGCCCCGGGTCCCTGGCGCTGTGAGACAGCAGTGCTAATCACTGTGTCACCGTGCTGCCCCGGGTCCCTGGCACTGTGAGACAGCAGTGTGAATCACTGTGTCACCGTGCTGCCCCGGGTCCCTGGCACTGTGAGACAGCAGTGTGAATCACTGTGTCACCGTGCTGCCCTGGGTCCCTGGCACTGTGAGACAGCAGTGCTAATCACTGTGTCACCGTGCTGCCCTGGGTCCCTGGCACTGTGAGACAGCAGTGCTAATCACTGTGTCACCGTGCTGCCCCGGGTCCCTGGCACTGTGAGACAGCAGTGCTAATCACTGTGTCACCGTGCTGCCCCGGGTCCCTGGCACTGTGAGACAGCAGTGTGAATCACTGTGTCACCGTGCTGCCCCGGGTCCCTGGCACTGTGAGACAGCAGTGCTAATCACTGTGTCACCGTGCTGCCCCGGGTCCCTGGCACTGTGAGACAGCAGTGCTAATCACTGTGTCACCGTGCTGCCCCGGGTCCCTGGCACTGTGAGACAGCAGTGCTAATCACTGTGTCACCGTGCTGCCCCGGGTCCCTGGCACTGTGAGACAGCAGTGCTAATCACTGTGTCACCGTGCTGCCCCGGGTCCCTGGCACTGTGAGACAGCAGTGCTAATCACTGTGTCACCGTGCTGCCCCGGGTCCCTGGCACTGTGAGACAGCAGCGCTAATCACTGTGTCACCGTGCTGCCCCGGGTCCCTGGCACTGTGAGACAGCAGCGCTAATCACTGTGTCACCGTGCTGCCCCGGGTCCCTGGCACTGTGAGACAGCAGCGCTAATCACTGTGTCACCGTGCTGCCCCGGGTCCCTGGCACTGTGAGACAGCAGTGCTAATCACTGTGTCACCGTGCTGCCCCGGGTCCCTGGCACTGTGAGACAGCAGTGTGAATCACTGTGTCACCCTGCTGCCCCGGGTCCCTGGCAATGTGAGACAGCAGTGATAATCACTGTGTCACCGTGGTGCCCCGGGCCCCTGGCACTGTGAGACAGCAGTGTGAATCACTGTGTCACCGTGCTGCCCCGGGTCCCTGGCACTGTGAGACAGCAGCGCTAATCACTGTGTCACCGTGCTGCCCCGGGTCCCTGGCACTGTGAGACAGCTGTGTGGATCACTGTGTCACCGTGCTGCCCCGGGTCCCTGGCACTGTGAGACAGCAGCGCTAATCACTGTGTCACCGTGCTGCCCCGGGTCCCTGGCACTGTGAGACAGCAGCGCTAATCACTGTGTCACCGTGCTGCCCCGGGCCCCTGGCACTGTGAGACAGCAGCGCTAATCACTGTGTCACCGTGCTGCCCCGGGTCCCTGGCACTGCGAGACGGCAGTGCTAATCACTGTGTCACCGTGCTGCCCCGGGTCCCTGGCACTGTGAGACAGCAGTGTGAATCACTGTGTCACCGTGCTGCCCCGGGTCCCTGGCACTGTGAGACAGCAGTGTGAATCACTGTGTCACCGTGTTGCCCCGGGTCCCTGGCACTGTGAGACAGCAGTGCTAATCACTGTGTCACCGTGCTGCCCCGGGTCCCTGGCACTGCGAGACGGCAGTGCTAATCACTGTGTCACTGTGCTGCCCCGGGTCCCTGGCACTGTGAGACAGCAGTGTGAATCACTGTGTCACCGTGCTGCCCCGGGTCCCTGGCACTGTAAGACAGCAATGCTAATCACTGTGTCACCGTGCTGCCCCGGGTCCCTGGCACTGTGAGACAGCAGTGTGAATCACTGTGTCACCGTGCTGCCCCGGGTCCCTGGCACTGTGAGACAGCAGTGTGAATCACTGTGTCACCGTGCTGCCCCGGGTCCCTGGCGCTGTGAGACAGCAGTGCTAATCACTGTGTCACCGTGCTGCCCCGGGTCCCTGGCACTGTGAGACAGCAGTGCTAATCACTGTGTCACCGTGCTGCCCCGGGTCCCTGGCACTGTGAGACAGCAGTGTGAATCACTGTGTCACCGTGCTGCCCCGGGTCCCTGGCACTGTGAGACATCAGTGCTAATCACTGTGTCACCGTGCTGCCCCGGGTCCCTGGCACTGTGAGACAGCAGTGCTAATCACTGTGTCACCGTGCTGCCCCGGGTCCCTGGCACTGTGAGACAGCAGTGCTAATCACTGTGTCACCGTGCTGCCCCGGGTCCCTGGCACTGTGAGACAGCAGTGCTAATCACTGTGTCACCGTGCTGCCCCGGGTCCCTGGCACTGTGAGACAGCAGTGCTAATCACTGTGTCACCGTGCTGCCCCGGGTCCCTGGCACTGTGAGACAGCAGTGTGAATCACTGTGTCACCGTGCTGCCCCGGGTCCCTGGCACTGTGAGACAGCAGTGTGAATCACTGTGTCACCGTGCTGCCCCGGGTCCCTGGCACTGTGAGACAGCAGTGCTAATCACTGTGTCACCGTGCTGCCCCGGGTCCCTGGCACTGTGAGACAGCAGTGTGAATCACTGTGTCACCGTGCTGCCCCGGGTCCCTGGCACTGTGAGACAGCAGTGTGAATCACTGTGTCACCGTGCTGCCCCGGGTCCCTGGCACTGTGAGACAGCAGTGCTATTCACTGTGTCACCGTGCTGCCCCGGGTCCCTGGCACTGTGAGACAGCAGTGTGAATCACTGTGTCACCGTGCTGCCCCGGGTCCCTGGCACTGTGAGACAGCAGTGTGAATCACTGTGTCACCGTGCTGCCCCGGGCTCCTGGCACTGTGAGACAGCAGTGCTAATCACTGTGTCACCGTGCTGCCCCGGGTCCCTGGCGCTGTGAGACAGCAGTGTGAATCACTGTGTCACCGTGCTGCCCCGGGTCCCTGGCACTGTGAGACAGCAGTGCTAATCACTGTGTCACCGTGCTGCCCCTGGTCCCTGGCACTGTGAGACAGCAGTGCTAATCACTGTGTCACCGTGCTGCCCCTGGTCCCTGGCACTGTGAGACAGCAGTGCTAATCACTGTGTCACCGTGATGCCCCGGGTCCCTGGCACTGTGAGACAGCAGTGTGAATCACTGTGTCACCGTGCTGCCCTCGGTCCCTGGCACTGTGAGACATCAGTGCTAATCACTGTGTCACCGTGCTGCCCCGGGTCCCTGGCACTGTGAGACAGCAGTGCTAATCACTGTGTCACCGTGCTGCCCCTGGTCCCTGGCACTGTGAGACAGCAGTGCTAATCACTGTGTCACCGTGCTGCCCCGGGTCCCTGGCACTGTGAGACAGCAGTGCCAATCACTGTGTCACCGTGCTGCCCTGGGTCCCTGGCACTGTGAGACAGCAGTGCTAATCACTGTGTCACCGTGCTGCCCCGGGTCCCTGGCACTGTGAGACAGCAGTGCTAATCACTGTGTCACCGTGCTGCCCTGGGTCCCTGGTACTGTGAGACAGCAGTGCTAATCACTGTGTCACCGTGCTGCCCCGGGTCCCTGGCACTGTGAGACAGCAGTGCTAATCACTGTGTCACCGTGCTGCCCCGGGTCCCTGGCGCTGTGAGACAGCAGTGCTAATCACTGTGTCACCGTGCTGCCCCGGGTCCCTGGCGCTGTGAGACAGCAGTGCTAACCACTGTGTCACCGTGCTGCCCCGGGTCCCTGGCACTGTGAGACAGCAGTGCTAACCACTGTGTCACCGTGCTGCCCCGGGTCCCTGGCACTGTGAGACAGCAGTGCTAATCACTGTGTCACCGTGCTGCCCCGGGTCCCTGGCACTGTGAGACAGCAGTGCTAACCACTGTGTCACCGTGCTGCCCCGGGTCCCTGGCACTGTGAGACAGCAGTGTGAATCACTGTGTCACCGTGCTGCCCCGGGTCCCTGGCACTGTAAGACAGCAATGCTAATCACTGTGTCACCGTGCTGCCCCGGGTCCCTGGCACTGTGAGACAGCAGTGTGAATCACTGTGTCACCGTGCTGCCCCGCGTCCCTGGCACTGTGAGACAGCAGTGTGAATCACTGTGTCACCGTGCTGCCCCGGGTCCCTGGCGCTGTGAGACAGCAGTGCTAATCACTGTGTCACCGTGCTGCCCCGGGTCCCTGGCACTGTGAGACAGCAGTGCTAATCACTGTGTCACCGTGCTGCCCCGGGTCCCTGGCACTGTGAGACAGCAGAGCTAATCACTGTGTCACCGTGCTGCCCCGGGTCCCTGGCGCTGTGAGACAGCAGTGCTAATCACTGTGTCACCGTGCTGCCCCGGGTCCCTGGCACTGTGAGACAGCAGTGTGAATCACTGTGTCACCGTGCTGCCCTGGGTCCCTGGCACTGTGAGACAGCAGTGTGAATCACTGTGTCACCGTGCTGCCCTGGGTCCCTGGCACTGTGAGACAGCAGTGTGAATCACTGTGTCACCGTGCTGCCCTGGGTCCCTGGCACTGTGAGACAGCAGTGTGAATCACTGTGTCACCGTGCTGCCCCGGGTCCCTGGCACTGTGAGACAGCAGTGTGAATCACTGTGTCACCGTGCTGCCCCGGGTCCCTGGCACTGTGAGACAGCAGTGCTAATCACTGTGTCACCGTGCTGCCCCGGGTCCCTCGCACTGTGAGACAGCAGTGCTAATCACTGTGTCACCGTGCTGCCCCGGGTCCCTGGCACTGTGAGACAGCAGTGCTAATCACTGTGTCACCGTGCTGCCCCGGGTCCCTGGCACTGTGAGACAGCAGTGCTAATCACTGTGTCACCGTGCTGCCCCGGGTCCCTCGCACTGTGAGACAGCAGTGCTAATCACTGTGTCACCGTGCTGCCCCAGGTCCCTGGCACTGTGAGACAGCAGTGCTAATCACTGTGTCACCGTGCTGCCCCGGGTCCCTGGCACTGTGAGACAGCAGTGCTAATCACTGTGTCACCGTGCTGCCCCGGGTCCCTGGCACTGTGAGACAGCAGTGCTAATCACTGTGTCACCGTGCTGCCCCAGGTCCCTGGCACTGTGAGACAGCAGTGCTAATCACTGTGTCACCGTGCTGCCCCAGGTCCCTGGCACTGTGAGACAGCAGTGCTAATCACTGTGTCACCGTGCTGCCCCGGGTTCCTGGCACTGTGAGACAGCAGTGCTAATCACTGTGTCACCGTGCTGCCCCGGGTCCCTGGCACTGTGAGACAGCAGTGCTAATCACTGTGTCACCGTGCTGCCCCGGGTCCCTGGCACTGTGAAACAGCAGTGCTAATCACTGTGTCACTGTGCTGCCCCGGGTCCCTGGCACTGTGAGACAGCAGTGCTAATCACTGTGTCACCGTGCTGCCCCATGTCCCTGGCACTGTGAAACAGCAGTGCTAATCACTGTGTCACTGTGCTGCCCCGGGTCCCTGGCACTGTGAGACAGCAGTGCTAATCACTGTGTCACTGTGCTGCCCCGGGTCCCTGGCACTGTGAGACAGCAGTGCTAATCACTGTGTCACCGTGCTGCCCCATGTCCCTGGCACTGTGAAACAGCAGTGTGAATCACTGTGTCACTGTGCTGCCCCGGGTCCCTGGCAATGTGAGACAGCAGTGTGAATCACTGTGTCACCGTGCTGCCCCGGGTCCCTGGCACTGTGAGACAGCAGTGTGAATCACTGTGTCACTGTGCTGCCCCGGGTCCCTGGCACTGTGAGACAGCAGTGTGAATCACTGTGTCACCGTGCTGCCCCGGGTCCCTGGCACTGTGAAACAGCAGTGCTAATCACTGTGTCACTGTGCTGCCCCGGGTCCCTGGCACTGTGAGACAGCAGTGCGAATCACTGTGTCACCGTGCTGCCCCGGGTCCCTGGCACTGTGAGACAGCAGTGCTAATCACTGTGTCACCGTGCTGCCCCAGGTCCCTGGCACTGTGAGACAGCAGTGCTAATCACTGTGTCACCGTGCTGCCCCGGGTTCCTGGCACTGTGAGACAGCAGTGCTAATCACTGTGTCACCGTGCTGCCCCGGGTCCCTGGCACTGTGAGACAGCAGTGCTAATCACTGTGTCACCGTGCTGCCCCGGGTCCCTGGCACTGTGAAACAGCAGTGCTAATCACTGTGTCACTGTGCTGCCCCGGGTCCCTGGCACTGTGAGACAGCAGTGCTAATCACTGTGTCACCGTGCTGCCCCATGTCCCTGGCACTGTGAAACAGCAGTGCTAATCACTGTGTCACCGTGCTGCCCCGGGTCCCTGGCACTGTGAAACAGCAGTGCTAATCACTGTGTCACTGTGCTGCCCCGGGTCCCTGGCACTGTGAGACAGCAGTGCTAATCACTGTGTCACCGTGCTGCCCCATGTCCCTGGCACTGTGAAACTGCAGTGCTAATCACTGTGTCACTGTGCTGCCCCGGGTCCCTGGCACTGTGAGACAGCAGTGTGAATCACTGTGTCACCGTGCTGCCCCGGGTCCCTGGCACTGTGAAACAGCAGTGCTAATCACTGTGTCACTGTGCTGCCCCGGGTCCCTGGCACTGTGAGACAGCAGTGCGAATCACTGTGTCACCGTGCTGCCCCGGGTCCCTGGCACTGTGAGACAGCAGTGCTAATCACTGTGTCACCGTGCTGCCCCGGGTCCCTGGCACTGTGAGACAGCAGTGCTAATCACTGTGTCACCGTGCTGCCCCGGGTCCCTGGCACTGTGAGACAGCAGTGTGAATCACTGTGTCACCGTGCTGCCCCGGGTCCCTGGCACTGTGAGACAGCAGTGTGAATCACTGTGTCACCGTGATGCCCCGGGTCCCTGGCACTGTGAGACAGCAGTGTGAATCACTGTGTCACCGTGCTGCCCCGGGTCCCTGGCACTGTGAGACAGCAGTGCTAATCACTGTGTCACCGTGCTGCCCTGGGTCCCTGGCACTGTGAGACAGCAGTGTGAATCACTGTGTCACCCTGCTGCCCCGGGTTCCTGGCACTGTGAGACAGCAGTGCGAATCACTGTGTCACCGTGCTGCCCCGGGTCCCTGGCGCTGTGAGACAGCAGTGCTAATCACTGTGTCACCGTGCTGCCCCGGGTCCCTGGCACTGTGAGACAGCAGTGCTAATCACTGTGTTACCGTGCTGCCCCGGGTCCCTGGCACTGTGAGACAGCAGTGCTAATCACTGTGTCACCGTGCAGCCCCGGGTCCCTGGCACTGTGAGACAGCAGTGCTAATCACTGTGTCACCGTGATGCCCCGGGTCCCTGGCGCTGTGAGACAGCAGTGTGAATCACTGTGTCACCGTGCTGCCCTGGGTCCCTGGCACTGTGAGACATCAGTGCTAATCACTGTGTCACCGTGCTGCCCTGGGTCCCTGGCACTGTGAGACAGCAGTGCTAATCACTGTGTCACCGTGCTGCCCTGGGTCCCTGGCACTGTGAGACAGCAGTGTGAATCACTGTGTCACCCTGCTGTCCCGGGTCCCTGGCGCTCTGAGACAGCAGTGTGAATCACTGTGTCACCGTGCTGCCCCGGGTCCCTGGCGCTGTGAGAGAGCAGTGTGAATCACTTTGTCACCGTGCTGCCCCGGGTCCCTGGCACTGTGAGACAGCACTGTGAATCACTGTGTCACCGTGCTGCCCCGGGTCCCTGGCACTGTGAGACAGCAGTGCTAATCACTGTGTCACTGTGCTGCCCCAGGTCCCTGGCACTGTCAGACAGCAGTGTGAATCACTGTGTCACCGTGCTGCCCTGGGTCCCTGGCACTGTGAGACAGCAGTGTGAATCACTGTGTCACCATGCTGCCCCGGGTCCCTGGCACTGTGAGACAGCAGTGTGAATCACTGTGTCACCATGCTGCCCCGGGTCCCTGGCACTGTGAGACAGCAGCGCTAATCACTGTGTCACCGTGCTGCCCCGGGTCCCTGGCGCTGTGAGACAGCAGCGCTAATCACTGTGTCACCGTGCTGCCCCGGGTCCCTGGCACTCTGAGACAGCAGTGCTAATCACTGTGTCACCGTGCTGCCTCGGGTCCCTGGCACTGTGAGACAGCAGTGTGAATCACTGTGTCACCGTGCTGCCCCGGGCCCCTGGCACTGTGAGACAGCAGTGCTAATCACTGTGTCACCGTTGTGCCCCTGGTCCCTGGCACTGTGAGTCAGCAGTGCTAATCACTGTGTCACCGTGCTGCCCCGGGTCCCTGGCACTGTGAGACAGCAGTGCTAATCACTGTGTCACCGTGCTGCCCCGGGTCCCTGGCGCTGTGAGACAGCAGTGCTAATCACTGTGTCACCGTGCTGCCCCGGGTCCCTGGCACTGTGAGACAGCAGTGCTAATCACTGTGTCACCGTGCTGCCCCGGGTCCCTGGCGCTGTGAGACAGCAGTGCCAATCACTGTGTCACCGTGCTGCCCCGGGTTCCTGGCACTGTGAGACAGCAGTGCTAATCACTGTGTCACCGTGCTGCCCCGGGTCCCTGGCACTGTGAGACAGCAGCGCTAATCACTGTGTCACCGTGCTGCCCCGGGTCCCTGGCACTGTGACACGGCAGCGCTAATCACTGTGTCACCGTGCTGCCCCGGGTCCCTGGCACTGCGAGACGGCTGTGCTAATCACTGTGTCACCGTGCTGCCCCGGGTCCCTGGCACTGTGAGACAGCAGTGCTAATCACTGTGTCACCGTGCTGCCCCGGGTCACTGGCACTGTGAGACAGCAGTGCTAATCACTGTGTCACCGTGCTGCCCCGGGTCCCTGGCACTGTGAGACAGCAGTGTGAATCACTGTGTCACCGTGCTGCCCCGGGTCCCTGGCACTGTGAAACAGCAGTGCTAATCACTGTGTCACCGTGCTGCCCCGGGTCCCTGGCACTGTGAAACAGCAGTGCTAATCACTGTGTCACTGTGCTGCCCCGGGTCCCTGGCACTGTGAGACAGCAGTGCTAATCACTGTGTCACCGTGCTGCCCCATGTCCCTGGCACTGTGAAACAGCAGTGCTAATCACTGTGTCACTGTGCTGCCCCGGGTCCCTGGCACTGTGAGACAGCAGTGTGAATCACTGTGTCACCGTGCTGCCCCGGGTCCCTGGCACTGTGAAACAGCAGTGCTAATCACTGTGTCACTGTGCTGCCCCGGGTCCCTGGCACTGTGAGACAGCAGTGCGAATCACTGTGTCACCGTGCTGCCCCGGGTCCCTGGCACTGTGAGACAGCAGTGCTAATCACTGTGTCACCGTGCTGCCCCGGGTCCCTGGCACTGTGAGACAGCAGTGCTAATCACTGTGTCACCGTGCTGCCCCGGGTCCCTGGCACTGTGAGACAGCAGTGTGAATCACTGTGTCACCGTGCTGCCCCGGGTCCCTGGCACTGTGAGACAGCAGTGTGAATCACTGTGTCACCGTGATGCCCCGGGTCCCTGGCACTGTGAGACAGCAGTGCTAATCACTGTGTCACCGTGCTGCCCCGGGTCCCTGGCACTGTGAGACAGCAGTGCTAATCACTGTGTCACCGTGCTGCCCTGGGTCCCTGGCACTGTGAGACAGCAGTGTGAATCACTGTGTCACCCTGCTGCCCCGGGTTCCTGGCACTGTGAGACAGCAGTGCGAATCACTGTGTCACCGTGCTGCCCCGGGTCCCTGGCGCTGTGAGACAGCAGTGCTAATCACTGTGTCACCGTGCTGCCCCGGGTCCCTGGCACTGTGAGACAGCAGTGCTAATCACTGTGTTACCGTGCTGCCCCTGGTCCCTGGCACTGTGAGACAGCAGTGCTAATCACTGTGTCACCGTGATGCCCCGGGTCCCTGGCGCTGTGAGACAGCAGTGTGAATCACTGTGTCACCGTGCTGCCCTGGGTCCCTGGCACTGTGAGACATCAGTGCTAATCACTGTGTCACCGTGCTGCCCTGGGTCCCTGGCACTGTGAGACAGCAGTGCTAATCACTGTGTCACCGTGCTGCCCTGGGTCCCTGGCACTGTGAGACAGCAGTGTGAATCACTGTGTCACCCTGCTGTCCCGGGTCCCTGGCGCTCTGAGACAGCAGTGTGAATCACTGTGTCACCGTGCTGCCCCGGGTCCCTGGCGCTGTGAGAGAGCAGTGTGAATCACTTTGTCACCGTGCTGCCCCGGGTCCCTGGCACTGTGAGACAGCACTGTGAATCACTGTGTCACCGTGCTGCCCCGGGTCCCTGGCACTGTGAGACAGCAGTGCTAATCACTGTGTCACTGTGCTGCCCCAGGTCCCTGGCACTGTCAGACAGCAGTGTGAATCACTGTGTCACCGTGCTGCCCTGGGTCCCTGGCACTGTGAGACAGCAGTGTGAATCACTGTGTCACCATGCTGCCCCGGGTCCCTGGCACTGTGAGACAGCAGTGTGAATCACTGTGTCACCATGCTGCCCCGGGTCCCTGGCACTGTGAGACAGCAGCGCTAATCACTGTGTCACCGTGCTGCCCCGGGTCCCTGGCGCTGTGAGACAGCAGCGCTAATCACTGTGTCACCGTGCTGCCCCGGGTCCCTGGCACTCTGAGACAGCAGTGCTAATCACTGTGTCACCGTGCTGCCCCGGGTCCCTGGCACTGTGAGACAGCAGTGTGAATCACTGTGTCACCGTGCTGCCCCGGGCCCCTGGCACTGTGAGACAGCAGTGCTAATCACTGTGTCACCGTTGTGCCCCTGGTCCCTGGCACTGTGAGTCAGCAGTGCTAATCACTGTGTCACCGTGCTGCCCCGGGTCCCTGGCACTGTGAGACAGCAGTGCTAATCACTGTGTCACCGTGCTGCCCCGGGTCCCTGGCGCTGTGAGACAGCAGTGCTAATCACTGTGTCACCGTGCTGCCCCGGGTCCCTGGCACTGTGAGACAGCAGTGCTAATCACTGTGTCACCGTGCTGCCCCGGGTCCCTGGCGCTGTGAGACAGCAGTGCCAATCACTGTGTCACCGTGCTGCCCCGGGTTCCTGGCACTGTGAGACAGCAGTGCTAATCACTGTGTCACCGTGCTGCCCCGGGTCCCTGGCACTGTGAGACAGCAGCGCTAATCACTGTGTCACCGTGCTGCCCCGGGTCCCTGGCACTGTGACACGGCAGCGCTAATCACTGTGTCACCGTGCTGCCCCGGGTCCCTGGCACTGCGAGACGGCAGTGCTAATCACTGTGTCACCGTGCTGCCCCGGGTCCCTGGCACTGTGAGACAGCAGTGCTAATCACTGTGTCACCGTGCTGCCCCGGGTCACTGGCACTGTGAGACAGCAGTGCTAATCACTGTGTCACCGTGCTGCCCCGGGTCCCTGGCACTGTGAGACAGCAGTGTGAATCACTGTGTCACCGTGCTGCCCCGGGTCCCTGGCACTGTGAGACAGCAGCGCTAATCACTGTGTCACCGTGCTGCCCCTGGTCCCTGGCACTGTGAGACAGCAGTGTGAATCACTGTGTCACCGTGCTGCCCCGGGTCCCTCGCACTCTGAGACAACAGTGCTAATCACTGTGTCACCGTGCTGCCCCGGGTCCCTGGCACTGTGAGACAGCAGTGCTAATCACTGTGTCACCGTGCTGCCCCGGGTCCCTGGCACTGTGAGACAGCAGTGCTAATCACTGTGTCACCGTGCTGCCCCGGGTCCCTGGCACTGTGAGACAGCAGTGTGAATCACTGTGTCACCGTGCTGCCCCGGGTCCCTGGCACTGTGAGACAGCAGTGTGAATCACTGTGTCACCATGCTGCCCCGGGTCCCTGGTACTGTGAGACAGCAGTGCTAATCACTGTGTCACCGTGCTGCCCCGGGTCCCTGGCACTGTGAGACAGCAGTGCTAATCACTGTGTCACCGTGCTGCCCCGGGTCCCTGGCACTGTGAGACAGCAGTGTGAATCACTGTGTCACCGTGCTGCCCCGGGTCCCTGGCACTGTGAGACAGCAGTGTGAATCACTGTGTCACCATGCTGCCCCGGGTCCCTGGCGCTGTGAGACAGCAGTGTGAATCACTGTGTCACCGTGCTGCCCCGGGTCCCTGGTACTGTGAGACAGCAGTGCTAATCACTGTGTCACCGTGCTGCCCCGGGTCCCTGGCACTGTGAGACAGCAGTGCTAATCACTGTGTCACCGTGCTGCCCCGGGTCCCTGGCACTGTGAGACAGCAGTGCTAATCACTGTGTCACCGTGCTGCCCCGGGTCCCTGGCACTGTGAGACAGCAGTGCTAATCACTGTGTCACCGTGCTGCCCCTCGTCCATGGCACTGTGAGACAGCAGTGTGAATCACTGTGTCACCGTGCTGCCCCGGGTCCCTGGCACTGTGAGACAGCAGTGCTAATCACTGTGTCACCGTGCTGCCCCGGGTCCCTGGCGCTGTGAGACAGCAGTGTGAATCACTGTGTCACCGTGCTGCCCTGGGTCCCTGGCACTGTGAGACAGCAGTGCTAATCACTGTGTCACCGTGCTGCCCTGGGTCCCTGGCGCTGTGAGACAGTAGTGCTAATCACTGTGTCACCGTGCTGCCCCGGGTCCCTGGCACTGTGAGACAGCAGTGCTAATCACTGTGTCACCGTGCTGCCCCGGGTCCCTGGCACTGTGAGACAGCAGTGTGAATCACTGTGTCACCGTGCTGCCCCGGGTCCCTGGCGCTGTGAGACAGCAGTGCTAATCATTGCTGTCATGTTGCCTGAATGTGTGACTCAGCTGAAGACCTGATCTGAAATCAGCTCACTTCATGGCACAAGGATTTAAATGAAATTTGAAAAGTTATATTGAAAATAGTTGAAGCCAAAGCATTGAATGTATTCAAGAGGCGGCTGGATATAGCATAGAACATAGAACACAACAGCACAAACAGGCCCTTCGGCCCACAAGTTGCGCCGATCACTTGGAGTGAATGTGATCCAAGGTAATGGGGAGAAAGCAGGATTAGGCTGTTGAGTTGGACAATCGGCCATGATCGTTATGAATTGCGGAGCAGGCTCAAAGGGCTGAATGGCCTCCTCCTATGTTTCTGTGAAATGGTGGAGACTTGCCACCATAGGGTAATAGGGTAAGATTCACCCTATTTGAGCCCTTGGGGTTACCCTGGGCCATGTTGCCTACAGTGGGCACTCATCAACTGATTTCAATTTGGGGTTGAATGGTGTCATTTAAAGTTTCCCCTTTGCATCCCTCCTGGATCCTTTCCCCAGTTTTGCTGCCCCTCTCCACACTAATACCCCCTTCATTCCCTCTGGCTGTGGAGGGGGGCTAACTGCCTGTCCCCAATCACTGACATACACACATGATAAGAAACGTGAGTGCAGAAGAGGGAATTCTTTTAAATTAATTTGATGGGAAGTGGAGGTCTCTGGCTTGACCAGCATTTATTACCTATCCCTACGTGTGCCAGAGGGCTGACAGACTGAGTACAAGGCAGTGAGGTGGTTTTGTGTGTGTGTTAACCAGTCTATCCAGCCCCTTATTGTCTGTAGGTGAGGATATTTGACGTTTGACAAAGTGCCTCACAAGAGGTTATTGCAGAAGGTCGAGGGACATGGAGTTGGGGGTAGGGTGTTAGCGTGGATAGAGGATTGGCTGTCAAATAGGAGGCAGAGAGTGGGGGTCAATGGGTGCTATTCGGATTGGCGGTTGGTGACTAGTGGAGTGCCCCAGGGATCGGTGCTGGGGCCTCAGCTATTTACCATTTATATAGATGATCTGGAGGAGGGAACCGAGTGTATGGTGTCGAAATTTGCTGATGACACCAAGATTGGGGGAACGGCAAATTGTGCGGAGGGTGTGGAGAGTCTGCAGAAGGATCTAGATAGGCTGGGCGAATGGGCCAGGAAATGGCAAATGGAATTTAATGTTGGCAAGTGTGAGGTGGTCCACTTTGGTAGGAATAATGGTAGGAAGGACTATTACTTACGTGGCGAAAAACTGCAGCAGGCGACGGTGCAGAGGGACCTCGGGGTCCTTGTGCATGAGTCGCAAAAACCCAGCTTGCAGGTGCAGCAGGTGGTCAGGAAGGCGAATGGGATGCTGGCCTTCATAGCGAGGGGGATTGAATATAAAAGTAGGGAGGTCTTGCTGCAGCTGTATAGGGCACTGGTGAGGCCGCAGCTGGAGTACTGTGTGCAGTTTTGGGCGCCGCACCTGTACAAAGATATTTTGGCCTTGGAGGGAGTGCAGAGGAGGTTTACTAGGCTGATACCGGAGTTGAAGGGGTTGAGCTATGAGGAGAGGCTGAATAAACTAGGCTTGTACTCGTTAGAGTTTAGAAGAATGAGGGGAGATCTCATTGAGACGTATAAGATGATGAATGGGATGGATAGGATAGAGGTGGAGAGACTCTTCCTGCTCAAAAAAGACAGTAGGACTAGGGGGCACAGCCTCAAGATAAAGGGGGGGCGGTTCAGAACGGAGTTGAGGAGGAACTTCTTCACTCAAAGGGTGGTGAATATCTGGAATTCTCTGCCCGTTGAAGTGGTGGAGGCTGCCTCGCTAAATATTTTTAAGAAGCGGGTTGATGGGTTTTTGATAAGAGAGGGGATTAAGGGTTATGGGGAGAGGGCGGGAAAGTGGAACTGAGCCACGACAGATCAGCCATGATCTTATTGAATGGCGGGGCAGGCTCGAAGGGCTAGATGGCCTACTCCTGCTCCTATTTCTTATGTTCTTATGTTATGAAAAGTACCTGAATGAGCATTTGCCACATCATAACATTCAGGGCTATGGGCCAAGTGCTGGCAGCTGGGATTAGGTCGCAAGTTGGTTGATCCTAACGTGTTGGCGCAGACTCGATGGGTTGAAGGGCCTCTTGTATGATTCTATAGTAAGTATACCTTAATACAGCCTGAGAAACACTGACTCAAGAACAGCTTCTTCCCTGATGCTATCAGACTTTTAAATGGAGTTACCTTGCATTAAGTTGATCTTTCTCTACACCCTAACTATGACTGTAACACTACATTCTGCACTCTCTCGGTTCCTTCTCTATGAATGTTATGTTTTAAAGAACAAAGAACAACACAGCACGGGAATCAGGCCCTTCGGCCCAACGAGCCTGCACCGCCATTTTAGCATTATGAGTCCCCTCTCCACCCATGACCCTTGTCTATGCTTATGGTATTCCACATTGAGGGAAGACTAATTTAGGGACAATTTGTTACACCAATCAGCCTAATAGCACATCTTTGGGGTGTGGGAGGAAACCAGAGCACCCGGAGAAAACCCATGCAAGCACGGGGAGAATGCGCAAACTCCCACAGACACTGGCCCAAATCCACGTATCTGCACAGCAAACAGTGATAGTCACTGAGCTGTCGTGTTGCCCAGCATCTGGTCCAGTTTAAGTGTACACTAATGATGTGAAGCACTCGGCTACTCTCGAAACATCCATAAGAACATAAGAACATAAGAAATAGGAGCAGGAGTAGGCCATCTAGCCCTTCGAGCCTGCCCCGCCATTCAATAAGATCATGGCTGATCTGAAATGGATCAGTTCCACTTTCCCGCCCTCTCCCCATAACCCTTAATCCCCTTGCCTCCCAAAAACCTATCTACCGTGTCTTAACTATATTTAGCGAGGCAGCCTCCACCACTTCAACGGGCAGAGAATTCCAGAGATTCACCACCCTTTGAGTGAAGAAGTTCCTCCTCAACTCCGTTCTAAACTGCCCCCGCCTCATCTTGAGGCTGTGCCCCCTCGTCCTGCTGTCCTTTCTGAGTGGGAAGAATCTCTCTACCTCTACCCTATCCATCCCCTTCATTATCTTATACGTCTCTATAAGATTCCCCTTCATCCTTCTAAACTCCAACAAGTACAGGCCCAGTCTTTTTAGTCTCTCTTCGTAGTCCAACCCCCTCATCTCCAGTATCAGCCTAGTGAACCTCCTCTGCACTCCCTCCGAGGCCAATATATCCTTGCGCAAGTGTGGTGACCCAAACTGCACACATTACTCCAGTTGCAGCCTCACCAGTGCCCTGTACAGTTGCAGCAAGACCTCCCTGCTTTTATATTCTATCCCCCTCGCTATAAAGGCCAGCATCCCATTCGCCTTCTTGATCACCTGCTGCAAGAGCAGCCCTCGTACGACCCATCACGAGTATGCCCCTTGTTGGACAACAAGGTGGACCGAAGCACCTGTGGATTAAAAGAGAAAAACATCAATAACATGCACATCTTATACAAACATTCAAGGGAATCCCCAGAAGCTCAGAAGTAAAACAAGTGAGTCAGAAAATATGTTGGAAGGTCCATAGGAATCAATTGATTCCCAGGGACGTCCCAAGACATCCCTGGCGTTTTGTCTGTATGGTGCACAGGAAACTTTTCATTGTATGTTCATACATGTAACAATAATAAATCAAATCAAATCATGGACATAATTCAAGACTGAGAATACTGGAAGCAGATTTGGAAATCTTGAAACGTGGATCTTGGTGATCGCATCTGAGAGAGAGCTTTGTGTGCAAGTAGATTTCAAAGTGTGTTTTGAGTGGAATTTGGGAAGAGTGAGACCAGTTATCTCAAAGTGTGACAAGCGTCAGGGGGATTTGACGAGAAACCTACAGAAACTGGTTTGGGTGAGACCTGTCACTTGGTTTCAGGTTGTAGGGTGGCTTGCCACATTGTGGCCAATCACATTTTGCCTGTTGGTTATTTTATAGAGACTGAGTACTTACTGAGAACATTAGATTATCAGATTTATTGTGTAATGTCTGTTACCTTTCCAAAGCTGTGTATCTGGAAAAGGATTGCTGGGGTGAAGAAGTAAAACAAAACGTTAAAGTTTATTTATTCGTCACAATTAAGACAGACATTAACACCAGTGAAGTTACTGTGAAACTTCCCTAGTCGCCACAGTCCGGCGCCTGTTCAGGTCAATGCACCTAACCAGCCTGTCTTTTAGAATGTGGTTAGGAAGTAGCATATCACAGTGATTCATTTCTTGGTTAATAAATGTTATGCTTTTGTTCAAAGTTCATTGCCAGTCCTGCTACTCTGTTCATCCAAGTCTCTAAAAAATCACAAAAGGATCTATTGAGCCAAGGTTCTGGCATCTGACTGTCCAGGGTAACATCAAATTAAAAAGCAGAACCAAAGAAGTAATAATGTCTGGATTACTACCTGAGCCATGAGCTAATTGTCACAGGGTCAATAAGATTAAGGAGGCAAATGTATGGCTCAAACATTGGTGTGGGAGGAATGGGTTTGAATTCATGGGACATTGGCACCAGTATTGGAAGATGGGACCTGTTCAGATGGGATGGTCTTCATCTGAATCGTGCTGGGGCCAGAGTCCTGGCAAATTGTATAACTCGGGCTGGAGATAGGACTTTAACCTAAATAGTGGGGAGAGGGTTCAGTTGTACGGAGAATTACAAAATCAAAGGTAAAGGAGAGGGTAGAAATGAAGGTTCATAGAGCTGAGGGCTCAGGAGAGGTTAGTAAAGTTTCCAGACCATGTAATAGAACAGAGAGTGTGGAAAGTGGCAGGAATCTAACCTCAGGCAGAGCGAAAAAGGTGACAAGTATGAGAAGGGAGGTGGTTAATGCAGGACTGAGGGTGTTGTACCTAAATGTGCATCACAGAGACACATCCACAAGGGGATGAGGGCTGGGATCTAAATATCCAAAGATATGTGCGTCCTATCAGCAGGAGATGCAGATGGGCAAAGGGGCAGGATTGCATTGTTAGTAAGGAATGAAGTTAAATCTATGGCAAGAAGTGATATAGAATCAGAATCTCTGTGGGTAAAATTGAGGAATCGCAAAGGTAAAAAGACCCTGATGGGAGTTATGTACAGGCCCCTAGCAGTACTTCAGCAAGGCCTTTGACAAGTTCCCCCATGGGAGGTTAGTTAGGAAGGTTCAGTCACTAGGTATACATGGGGAGGTAGTAAATTAGATTAGACACTGGCTCAATGGAAGAAGCCAGAGAGTGGTTGTGGAGGATTGCTTCTCTGAGTGGAGGCCTGTGACTAGTGGAGTGCCACAGGGATCGGTGTTGGGTCCATTGTTGTTTGTCATCTATATCAATGATCTGGATGACAATGTGGTAAATTGGATCAGCAAATTTGCTGATGATACAAAGATTGGAGGTGTAGTGGACAGTGAGGAAGGATTTCAAAGCTTGTAGAGGGATTTGGACCAAGGAGAAAAATGGGCTGAAAAATGGCAAATGGAATTTAGCGCAGACAAATGTGAGGTATTGCACTTTGGAAGGACAAACCAAAGTAGAACGTACAGGGTAAATGGTAGGACTCTGAAGAGTGCAGTTGAACAGAGGGATCTGGGAATACAGGTACAGAATTCCCTAAAAGTGACGTCACAGGTGGATAGGGTCGTAAAGAGTGCTTTTGGTACATTGGTCTTTATAAATCAGAGTATCCAGTATAAAAGTTGGAATGTTATCGTAAGATTATATAAGGCATTGGTGAGGCCGAATTTAGAGTATTGTGTACAGTTTTGGTCACCTAGTTACAGGAAGGATGTAAATAAGATTGAAAGAGTTCACAAGGATGTTGCCGGGACTTGAGAAGCTGAGTTACAGAGAGAGATTGAATAGGTTAGGACTTTATTCCCTGGAGCATAGGAGAATGAGGGGAGATTTGATAGAGGTGTATAAGATTTTGATGGGTATAGATAGAGTGAATGCAAGCAGGCTTTTTCCACTGAGGCTAGAGGAGAAAAAAACCAGAGGGCATGGGTTAAGGGTGAAAGGAGAAAAGTTTAAAGGGAATATTGGGTGGGGCTTCTTCACACAGAGAGTGGTGGGAGTGTGGAATGAGCTGCCGGATAAAGTGGGAAATGTGGGGTCACTTTTAACATTTAAGAAAAACTTGGACAGGCACATGGATGAGAGGGGTGTGGAGGGATATGGTCCAAGTGCAGGTCAGTGGGACTAGGCAAAAAAGTGGTTCAGCACAGACAAGAAGGGCCAAAAGGCCTGTTTCTGAGCTATAATTTTCTATGGTTTGGTGGACCATTCCTTTATAGGAGTTGGTGTAGTGGAACCAAGACGGAGACCTGGTTTGCTATAGATCTTCCACAGTGCTTCACTCGCCTTAGGATGGATGGACATGGGAGCTGGGACATCTTTAATCATCTGCACTTTATCCTTAAAAAGATGTGGAACTGACTTGTCCACTTTATAGCCCAGATAGATCACTGAGGTATCAGGAAGACACATTTCTCCCTCCTTAACGAGCTGGCCTTCGGAAAGCGATTAAAGGATGGAATTAGAGGGAAAGCTGGGGATTGCTCACCAGAAGTTGCCTCGCTCCCATGTCATTTTTTTTCACAAGAACTTCCCCCCACTCCGGTTCTGTCATGTTATGCATTTGTTTTACCTGTAATGAGAATGTCATCCAGGTAAAAGACCATCTGAAATGAACATTCCAATATGTTGACCATTATCCTCTGGAAGATCGATCAGGTGGTGACACCCCAAAAGGTAATCTTGTGTATTGATAGAGGCCCTTTGAGTATTGATTGTGGAATATTTCTGTGAATCCTCATCCAGTTGCAATTGCAAATAAGCATGACTCGTATCGAATTTCAAGAATGAACCAACTTTATATAGAAAACCTCGATTGGGGAATCGGGTATTTGTCCAGCTGTGAATAATGGTTCGTTTGTTTAAAATCCCCACAATGACAGAGTAAACCATCTGGTTTCAAAATAGGCATGAGCGGTACTGCCCATTCCACAAATTGGACAGTTTTTTCATACCTTCTCGTTCCAGTCTTCTGATTTCTGTTTCCACTTTCTCCCTTAAAGCAAATATTATCAGTTTGACTTTACACATTGATTAGGACAGTCCTGTGATTTTGTAATGTCGCTTTGGCTCCTTTTATGGTTCCTGTCCCTTCTTGGAAAACTTCTGGGTATTTCAGCAGGGCTTCACCCAAGCAGCCATTTTTGAACAGGAAGATGTTTACTCAACCCAGGTGGATTCTCTCAGCCAGTTTCACCCCATTAGGCTCAGCCCATCCATCACCATTAATGGTAACCTGATCAGTTGCTTTTCGTAAGAGACAAGAACAAAGGTCGTAGCCACAACTCTCAGAGGTTCTCCTGTATAAGCCCCCAGTCTTAATTAATATCAAGGGTTGGAGTCCAGTGTGAATTTCACTGAACACTGATTCTTCAATCACCGATACGGCCGTGCCTACGTCAACCTCCATTACTACTGGGTGTTCATTTAATTTTACCGTTGTCTCTATTGGTTCCGATTTGCACAACAGAGTGAAAGTGATGAGTTGTTAGAAGGATTATGTCAAGGTTGTTTAGTTTGCGGTCTCCAAAATGAGATGATACAAATAAGAGAGGTAACTGAACATGTTGTTCGTCCATTGTCATCGATGAGGACCTCGACACCATTAGTCATTTTGAGGCTGGTTGTGGTGTGTCCGAAGATGACTGATCAGGTTAATTCAGGCACGGAATGTCCTGGCACATATCGGACAGTCTTGTGTAGACACTGTAGTTGTTGCGCTGGTGGCTGTGGACTTGCGCAGCTCACACTTAAGTTGTGCTTCAGCAATACACCTTGCTTCATGAGCTTGTCGGCCTTTGTGGATGAGGCAGTGCCAGGTAGGGTGGTTTTGTGCCAGCGTTTCCCAGGTGTTCGTGTCAATGTCAAGCGACTTCAGGGAGGCCTTGAGTGTGTCTTTGAAACGTTTCTTCTGCCCTCCATGCAAGCGCCTTCCAGCAGAGAGTTCCCCAAAAAGGAGCTGCTTGGGTCTGTGCTCATCTGACATACGGATGACATGACCTGCCCACCGGGTCTGCGCTCTCATCAGCAGTGTGTGGACTGACGGTAGACTTCCTTTAGAGAGAACTTCAGTATCTGGTACTTTGTCTTGCCATCGGATGCATAATATTGTGCTAAGACAAGTCACGTGGAAATGATTGAGCTGTCTTGCATGCCTTCGATACACAGTCCATGTTTCACAAGCATCCAGGAGGGTAGTGAGTACCACGGCACTGTAAACCTTCAGTTTTGTTGCTGGCCTGATTCCTCGACGTTCCCATACAGTGGAGGGCAGACTACCGAAAGCAGAACTTGCCTTTGCTATTCTGCAGTTAACTTCTGTATCAATAGTCACTGCTTGGGAGAGGATGCTGCCAAGATAAGTGAACTGGTACACTGCCTGTAGTATCTACCCTTTGATTGTGATTATGGGTTCTGTGTACGGTGCATGAGGAACAGGCTGGTGCATGACTTCGGTCTTTTTAATGTTGTTGGTGAGTCCAAAGTTGTCACAAGCCGTGGAAAATTTGTCCATACTGACTTGTATCTCTGGCTCTGAGCCAGTGAAAAGTCTGACAACACCAGGTTTTAGTCCAACCTATTTATTTGATAATATACTCACAAGCTTTCGGGGTTAGCCCCTTCGTCAGGTAAATGGAGAGTTCTGGCCTCAGACAGAGCATATAAAGCACAGACAGTTTAGAGATTACTGATTAGAATGCGAATCCTTACACCTAACCTGCTGTTCAAGACCTGAAGTGGCTGATAATGTGAGCGGAAGGAGCACTGATCACAGGTTACAGAGATGTGTATTGTCTCTAGACAGTACAGTAAGTGAGGTTTTGCAAACCCAGGCAAGTCACGGGGGTTACAGATAGTGCGACATGAACCCAAGATCCCTGTTGAGACCGTCCTCATGTGTGCAGAACTTGGCTATCAGCCAGTGTACAGGGCGCAGTCATCGGCAAAGAGGAGATCTCTCAGAACAGTCTCCTTCATTTTGGTAATAGCTTGAAGTCTGCTTAGAGCAGGGGTGCATCCAGGGTGTCTTGTTACGGGTAGGCAGACGGAAGGTTGTGTTGGTGATGAGGAGGTCGTGTGCTCCACAGGTCTTCATTAAGAGTAGGCCGTTACTGTTACACTTGCTCACTCCATGCCTCCCAATGACTCCCTGCCAGATTGCAGAGTCACACCCTACTCTTGCATTGAAATTGCCAAGCAAGATCAGCTTGTCGGTACTGCTCATTGCTGATAGGTGAGAAGGACTATTACTTACGTGGTGAAAAACTGCAGCAGGCGACGGTGCAGAGGGACCTGGGGGTCCCTGTGCATGAGTCGCAAAAACCCAGCTTGCAGGTGCAGCAGGTGGTCAGGAAGGCGAATGGGATGCTGGCCTTCATAGCGAGGGGGATTGAATATAAAAGTAGGGAGGTCTTGCTGCAGCTGTATAGGGCATTGGTGAGGCTGCAGCTGGAGTACTGT
This sequence comes from Carcharhinus amblyrhynchos, assembly GCF_965287045.1. Lineage (NCBI taxonomy): Eukaryota > Metazoa > Chordata > Chondrichthyes > Carcharhiniformes > Carcharhinidae > Carcharhinus > Carcharhinus amblyrhynchos. Next base: position 54,422 of record NW_027650044.1, on the reverse strand, counting down.
GTGCAGTTTTGGGCGCCGCACTTATGCAAGGATATTTTGGCCTTGGAGGGAGTGCAGAGGAGGTTTACTAGGCTGATTCCAGAGTTGAGGGGGTTGAACTATGAGGAGAGGCTGAATAAACTAGGCTTGTACTCGTTAGAGTTTAGAAGAATGAGGGGAGATCTCATTGAGACATATAAGATGATGAATGGGATGGATAGGATAGAGGTGGAGAGACTCTTCCCGCTCAAAAAAGACAGTAGGACTAGGGGGCACAGACTCAAGATAAAGGGGGGGCGGTTTAGAACGGAGTTGAGGAGGAACTTCTTCACTCAAAGGGTGGTGAATCTCTGGAATTCTCTGCCCGTTGAAGTGGTGGAGGCTGCCTCGCTAAATATATTTAAGACGCGGGTTGATGGGTTTTTGATAAGCGAGGGGATTAAGGGTTATGGGGAGAGGGCTGGAATGTGGAACTGGGACATGACAGATCAGCCATGATCTTATTGAATGGCGGCGCAGGCTTGAGGGGCTAGATGGCCTACTCCTGCTCCTATTTCTTATGTTCTTATGTCTAGTTCTTCGTAGAACTTGTCTTTCATCTCGTCCGGGTTGTTCATTGTGGGGGCATAGACACTGATCAGGGTGGCTTGACTTCTGTTCTGGAGCAGAAACTGTAATGTCATAAGCCGGTCGTTCACACCCTTGGGTAGACTATCAAGTTTCCGAACAAGGTGACTCCTGACGGTGAATCCAACTCCAGCATCACGTCGCTCATCTCTGCCGCAACTGCTCCAGTAAAAAGTGTATCCACCTCCAGTTTCAGTCAACTGACCCACGTTGGCAAGACGAGTTTCACTCAGGACTGCAATGTCAATGTTGTAGCTTGCAAGATCTCTGGCAACTAAGGCTGTTCTTCTCTCCAAGTGCCAATGGTGAGCGGTGTCTCCTTGTGTTTTATTTTGTTTGTTCGACCGCAAGATGGGATCCCCGCCAGCCACGATAAACTGGCCAGGGTGTAGTGAACCAGGCAATGTTTAGGGCACCTTTTCTAGCCCCTTCCTCATTCTATGGAGGTGAGCAGTGTATTCCTGAAGAGGACTGCTCAGTCGCCCAGGTAGACGCCGAGTTTCACTGCTGCTTTGGTCAGCGGAAAATGACCATTAGACCTGAGTCGCCTGTGTGCAGGTCCGTGGCTACAGCTCCCAGTGTATCCACACCTGCTGCTTCGTTGCTTATCATTATTCCCACAAAACTCATCTCCAACTCCATGGTCTGGGCCTTGGCTCTTCCCTCTGCGACTGGATCCTGAACTTCCTAACTCACAGACCACAATCAGTATGGATCAGCAACAGCACCTCCTCCACCATCATCCTCAACATTGGTGCCTCACAAGGTTGTGTTCTCAGCCCCCTACTAAACTCCTTATACACCAATGATATAGAATTTCAAGGGTTGAACAGGACAATGATGATGATGATGATGATGGTAGTTGAGACTAGCGCTTGATTTGGATTAAAGTGAGGGAGAGTTGTGCAGCGTCAGCCTCACTCTCTCTTCCTAATTCCCATCTAGATCCACTGGCAAGACAAGACTCAAGACGGCTGGAGGTGGGACGAGGCGCAGTGGATGACCAGGACATCTTCTGTGTCTTGTCCTGCTCTTCGCGTTCCATGACACTTGCAGAGACCGCCTTCTTGACCACTGGACCTTCTATTGGTCTTGCCTGCTCAATCCGCTGGAGTCTGTCTTCACATGCTGGGATAGATATCTCCCTATCTCACCGAGGGTCGAGACCCATTGGCTATCCTCACCTGGTTTAGCCGGCTTGTTGAAGCTGTTGCCCCGGGTGTGGCCGCTGTCACATGCAAACAGCCACTGGGAGCCACAGATGAGAGCTGAGTGCCAGGTGGGGATAAGGATGGACAAACTTGCTGTGATAGTGGAGTCGCACACTTTAGGAACTTTCAATCAGTTATTGGATAGGCACATGGAACACACCAGAATGATAGGGTGGGGATAGCTTGATCTTGGGCTTGGACATAGCTCGGCACAACATTGAGGGCCGAAGGGCCTGTACTGTGCTGTAATGTTCTACGTTCAATCTGCCCTGAAAAGGATGGGACATGCTCACCCACCAGAGGTACTACCCTGACCACCGCACATCCTAAGAAAAACCAGACAGTGTGCCTTAATGACTATCGGCCGGTGGCTCTGGCATCCATCATTATGAAGTATTTCGAAAGGTTAGTCATGGCACAAATCAACTCCAGCCTACCTGGATCCACTACAGTTGTCTATTGCTGCAACAGGTCCACAGCAGACACCATCTCCCTGGCCCTGCACTCAACTCTGGAACACCTAGATAACAAGGCCATCTATATCAGACTCCTATTTATTGACTACAGCTCAGCCTTCAGCACCATTATTCCACAAAACTCGTCTCCAACTCCATGGCCTGAGTCTCGGCTCCTCCCTCTGTGACTGGATCCTTAACTTCCTAACTCACAGGCCACAATCAGTACGGATGGGCAACAACACCTCCTTCACGATCATCCTCAACACCGGTGCCTCACAAGGCTGTGTTCTCCGTCCCCTACTGTATTCCTTATACACCAATGACTGTGTGGCCAAATTCCCCTCCAACTTGATTTTCAAGTTTGCTGATGACACCACTGTAGTGGGTCGGATCTCAAACAATGACAAGACAGAGGTTCTTGCTTCCAGTGTGGACAAGGACGAGGGAGGTGAGGTTGGTGAGCAAACTGCACACGGTACAGTGATGCAGCAGGACATAGGCAAGAAGGTGAAAAGGAACGTAGTAGTGATTGGGGATAGTCGGGTGAAGGGAATTGACACTGTCCTTTGTCAAAATGACAAGGTACACAGAAGGGTGTGTTGTCTGCCTGGTGCTCGGGTCCGGGATGTTGCATCTGGGCTTCAGAGGAACCTGGAGTGGGAGGGTGAGAATCCGGTCGTTCTGGTTCATGTGGGTGCCAACGACGTAGGCAAAATGCGAACTGAGGATCTGGGGAGGGAGTATGAAAAGCTGGGAATGGAATTAAAAAGTAGAACCGACAAGGTAGTTATCTCTGTGCTACTGCCTGAACCGAGTGCAGACGGGCGCAGGGTTGATAGGATTAAGGAAGTGAATGGATGGCTCAGGGATTGGTGTGGGAGGAATGGGTTTGAATTTATGGGGCATTGGCACCAGTATTGGGGGAGGTGGGACCTGTTCGGGTGGGATGGGGTTGGTCTGAACCGTGCTGGGACCAGAGTGCTGGCAAATAGAGTAAAGAGGACTGTAGACAGGGCTTTAAACTAATTGGGGGGGGGAGGGTGCGAGGGTAGGTGACATTACGAGGTCTAAAGTTAAGGAGAGGGTACAGGTAAGGGAAGAGGCCGAGGATGTCCCAATAATAAAGGGAGTAGGGGGTGTGAGTATGGTTGGTGGCGTTCTGGCAAATAGGGTCCAGGTGAAGGCTGGGATGAAGGCGCTTTATCTGAATGCACGAAGCATTCGGAATAAAGTGGATGAGCTGGTGGCGCAGATCAACACAAATGGATATGATCTGGTGGCCATTACAGAGACGTGGCTGCAAGGTGACAGGGACTGGGAGCTGAATGTCCAGGGGTATCAAGTGTTTAGGAAGGATAGGCAGGAGGAAAGAGGGGGGTGCGTAGCTCTGCTGATTAAAGATAGCATCACGGTGGTAGTAAGGGATGATATAGGAGCCAAAGAGCAGAAAGTGGAATCGTTGTGGGTGGAGATTAGGAACAGCAAAGGGAGGAAGACGCTGGTGGGTGTCGTCTATAGGCCCCCGAATAATGATCTGGAGGTGGGGCGGGCTGTTAACGCGCAAATAAGTGCGGCGTACAGGAATGGGATGGCCGTAGTTATGGGGAATTTCAATCTACATATAGATTGGTCGACCCATGTTGGACGTGGTGGGCTCGAGGAGGAGTTCTTGGAATGCTGCCGGGATAGTTTCCTTGAACAGTGTGTGTTGGAGCTGACGAGGGAGCGAACTATCTTGGATCTGGTGCTATGTAATGAGGCGGGTAGAATTAGGGAACTTGTGGTGAAGGATCCTCTTGGGGAGAGTGATCATTGTATGGTGGAGTTTCTGATGCAGATGGAGGAGGAGAAAGTGGGTTCCCGGACACGCGTCCTCTGTTTGAATAGAGGGGAGTACGGTAGGATGAGAGAAGAATTGGCGAATGTGGACTGGGGGAGCGCGTTGGAAGGTAGGTCTGCTGAGGAGCAGTGGAGGATCTTTAAGGAGATCTTTCTTGGTGCTCAGCAGAAATTTATTCCGATGGTTAAAAAGGACCGTAGGAGGAGAGGTAATAAGCCGTGGATAACGAAGGAGGTGAAGGAAAGTGTTAAATTAAAAGCGGAGGCGTTTAGAGTAGCTAAGAGTAGTGGGCAAGAAGAGGATTGGGAGAGGTTTAAATGTCAACAAAGATTGACAAAGAAGTTGATAAAGAAGGGTAGGATAAACTATGAAGCTGGGCTAGCGCTTAATATAAAAAAGGATAGCAAGAGTTTTTATAAATATATAAAAAGGAAGAGGCTGGTTAGGATGAACGTTGGTCCCTTAGAGGATGAGAAGGGGGACTTAGTGGTAGGGGATGGGGAAATGGCTGAGGTCTTGAATAACTTTTTTGTTTCGGTCTTCACGGAGGAGGACGTGAATAATTTGCCGGGTGTTAGCGATAGAAAGGTGGTAGGACTGGAGGGTCTCAATGACATTATTGTTACTAGAGAGGCGGTGCTCGGCAGACTGGAGGGACTGATTGTGGACAAGTCCCCAGGACCGGATGGAATGCATCCGAGGGTTCTGAAAGAAATGGCGGAGGTGATAGTGGATGCCTTGGTGGTTATTTTCCAGACGTCGCTGGATTCCGGGAAAGTGCCGGAAGATTGGAAAACGGCTAATGTTACGTCGTTGTTTAAGAAGGGTGCCAGGCAAAAGGCAGGGAATTATAGGCCGGTTAGTTTAACGTCTGTTGTAGGTAAAATGTTAGAATCCGTGATCAAGGAGGAAATAGCGAGGCATCTTGAAGGGAATTGCTTGATAGAGCAGACGCAGCACGGTTTCGTTAAAGGAAAGTTGTCGAACATAGAACATTACAGCGCAGAACAGGCCCTTTGGCCCACGATGTTGCGCCGACCAGTTAAAAAACAATGACCCTCTAACCTAAACCAAACACTTACCATCCATAAACCTATCCACGGATCTCTTAAACGCCCCCAAACTAGGCGCATTTACAACTGCAGCAGGCAGGGCATTCCAATCCCTCACCACCCTCTGGGTAAAGAACCTACCCCTGACATCCGTCCTATAACTACCCCCCCTTAGTTTAAAGCCATGCCCCCTCGTGCTAGCTTTCTCCATCCGAGGAAAAAGGCTATCACTGTTCACCCTATCTAAACCTCTAATCATCTTATATGTTTCAATAAGGTCCCCTCATAGCCGCCTTCTTTCTAACGAAAACAACCCCAAATCCCTCAGTCTCTCCTCATAGGACCTCCCTTCCATACCAGGCAACATCCTGGTAAACCTCCTCTGCACCCTCTCCAAAGCCTCCACATCCTTCCTGTAATGTGGGGACCAGAACTGCACACAGTACTCCAAGTGCGGCCGCGCCAGAGTTGTGTACAGTTGCAACATGACGCTGTGGCTCCTAAATTCAATCCCCCTACCAATAAACACCAAGACATCGTATGCCTTCCTAACAACCCTATCTACTTGATTCCCAACTTTCAGGGATCTATGTACACATACACCTAGATCCCTCTGTTCATCCACACTATTCAGAGTCCTACCGTTAGCCCTATACTCAACACATCTGTTATTCCTACCAAAGTGAATTACCTCACACTTTTCCGCATTAAACTCCATCCTCCACCTCTCGGCCCAGCTCTGCAACTTGTCCAAGTCTCCCTGTAGACTAAGACACCCTTCCTCACTATCTACCACACCTCCGACTTTGGTGTCATCAGCAAATTTACTAATCCACCCAGCTATACCCTCCTCCAGATCATTTATAAAAATTACAAACAGCAGTGGCCCCAAAACAGATCCCTGAGGCACACCACTCGTAACTGAACTCCATGTCAAATACTTACCTTCAACCACCACCCTCTGTCTCCTATCCGCCAGCCAATTCCTAATCTAATTTCCTAGATCACCCTCAATCCCATACATCTGCAATTTCTGCAGAAGCCTTCCATGGTGAACCTTATCAAACGCCTTACTAAAGTCCATATATACCACGTCAACTGCCTTACCCCCATCCACCTCTTTCGTCACTTTCTCAAAAAACTCAATAAGGTTAGTAAGGCACGACCTACCCTCCACAAAACCATGCTGACTATCTCTAATCAATTCATTACTCTCCAAATAACTATAAATCCTATCCATAATAATTTTTTCTAAAACCTTGCCCACAACAGAAGTAAGACTCACCGGTCTATAATTCCTGGGGAAGTCTCTGTTCCCCTTCTTAAACAATGGGACAAGATTTGCTAACCTCCAATCTTCTGGCACTATACCGGTGACCAACGACGACCTGAAGATCAGAGCCAGAGGCTCTGCAATCGCCTCCCTTGCCTCCCAGAGAATCCTAGGGTAAATTTGTCGTGTCTGACAAATTTACTGGAGTTCTATGAGGATGTGTCTCGGGCGGTGGATAGAGGAGAGCCGGTGGATGTGGTCTTTCTTGATTTTCAGAAGGTGTTTGACAAGGTACCTCACAAGAGGTTATTGCAGAAGGTCAGGGGACATGGAGTTGGGGGTAGGGTGTTAGCGTGGATAGAGGATTGGTTGTCAAATAGGAGGCAGAGAGTGGGGGTCAATGGGTGCTATTCGGATTGGCGGTTGGTGACTAGTGGAGTGCCCCAGGGGTCGGTGCTGGGGCCTCAGCTATTTACCATTTATATAGATGATCTGGAGGAGGGAACCGAGTGTAGGGTGTCGAAATTTGCTGATGACACCAAGATTGGGGGAAAGGCAAATTGTGCGGAGGGTGTGGAGAGTCTGCAGAAGGATCTAGATAGGCTGGGCGAATGGGCCAGGAACTGGCAAATGGAATTTAATGTTGGCAAGTGTGAGGTGGTCCACTTTGGTAGGAATAATGGTAGGAAGGACTATTACTTACGTGGCGAAAAACTGCAGCAGGCGACGGTGCAGAGGGACCTCGGGGTCCTTGTGCATGAATCGCAAAAACCCAGCTTGCAGGTGCAGCAGGTGGTCAGGAAGGCGAATGGGATGCTGGCCTTCATCGCGAGGGGGATTGAATATAAAAGTAGGGAGGTCTTGCTGCAGCTGTATAGGGCATTGGTGAGGCCACAGCTGGAGTACAAAGAACAAAGAACAAAGAACAACACAGCACGGGAAACAGGCCCTTCGGCCCAACGAGCCCGCGCCGCCGTCCCACTGTCTCAGTGACCTATTCATGATTTTAGTCTACGCCTAATGTGCGAGGATCAGGGAGGTCCAATTTAGGGACAATTTAGTACCCAATCAATCAGCCTAAAAGCACATCTTTGGGATGTGGGAGGAAACCGGAGCACCCGGAGGAAACCCACGCAACCACAGGGAGAACGCGCAAACTCCCACAGACACAGGCCCAAATCCATGTGTCCGCACAGCAACAGAGATAGTCTCTGAGCTGTCATGTTGCCCTCGAGATGGTCCAGTTTAAGCACACTAACGACATGAAGCAATAGGCAACTCCCGAAGCAACGTCCAAGAGCAGCCCACTACAACCTGCCGCATGCATGCCCCTTGCTGGACTTAAATGCCTGTGGAGACAAAAAATTCATTATTAAACAGGCAAAGACTAACATCCCTGAGGCAAAACGTATTCCCAAGCCTACAATGTTTAGTAAGGCCTGCTATATCCCCCTATATGTAGACCGCTCATGTGGCTGTCTAAGTGACTCTTAAACAACCCTAGCGTGCCTGCTTCCACCACCTTACTCGGCAGTGCATTCCACACCCCCACTACCCTTTGCGTGAAAAACTGCCCTCTAATATTTGTCTTATACCTAGCCCCCCTCACCCTAAGCCCGTGACCCCTCGTTCTATCCATTTCTAATAGCGGAAAAAGCTTACCACCATTTACTCTATCTATCCCCTTCATAATCTTATAAACCTCTATTCGATCCCCCCTCAGCCGACGTCTCTCAAGGGAAAACAGCCCAAGTTCATTCAATCTTTCCTCGTAAGACAGCCCTTCCATACCAGGCAGCATCCTGGTAAATCTCCTCTGCACTCTCTCCAGGATCTCTACATCCTTCCGGTAGTACGGCGACCAGAACTGGACGCAGTACTCCAAGTGAGGCCTAACCAACGTTCTATACAACTGCAACATCAGACTCCTACTCTTATATTCTATACCTCTTCCTATGAAGGCTAACATACCATACGCTTTCCTCATCACATTCTGCACCTGCACCGACACCTTCAGGGACTTGTGCACTTGCACCCCCAGGTCTCTCTGCGTATCTATACTCCGGATAGTTCTACCTTTTATCGTATAACTCCCCTCCACATTATTCCGGCCAAAGTGCATCACCTCGCATTTCTCCGGATTAAATGAAGGCGAGTACTGTGTGCAGTTTTGGGTGCCGTACCTACGCAAGGATATTTTGGCCTTGGAGGGAGTGCAGAGGAGGTTTACTAGGCTGATACCGGAGTTGAGGGGGTTGAGCTATGAGGAGAGGCTGAATAAACTAGGCTTGTACTCGTTAGAGTTTAGAAGAATGAGGGGAGATCTCATTGAGACGTATAAGATGATGAATGGGATGGATAGGATAGAGGTGGAGAGACTCTTCCCGCTCAGAAAGGATAGTAGGACTAGGGGGCACAGCCTCAAGATAAAGGGGGGGCGTTTTAGAACGGAGTTGAGGAGGAACTTCTTCACTCAAAGGGTGGTGAATCTCTGGAATTCTCTGCCCGTTGAAGTGGTGGAGGCTGCCTCACTAAATATATTTAAGACGCGGGTTGATGGGTTTTTGATAAGAGAGGGGATTAAGGGTTATGGGGAGAAGGCGGGAAAGTGGAACTGAGCAGCGACAGATCAGCCATGATCTTATTGAATGGGGGGGCAGGCTCGAAGGGCTAGATGGCCTACTCCTGCTCCTATTTCTTATGTTCTTATGTTCAGAGTACAGGAATGAGAGAGAATCTGGTGAATTGGTGCAGCAACAATAATCTGTCTCTCAGTTTCAACAAAATGAAGGAGATTGTCATCGACTTCAGGAAGCGTAAAGGAGAACATGCCCCTGTCTACATCAATGGGTCGAAGTAGAAAGGGTTGACAGCTTCAAGTTTTTTGGTTTCCAGATCACCAACAACCTGTCCTAGTCCCCCCATGCCGACACTATAGTTAAGAAAGCCCACCAATGCCTCTACTTTCTCAGAAGACTCAGGAAATTTGGCATGTCAGCTACAACTCTCGCCAACTTTTACAGATGCACCATAGAAAGCATTCTTTCTGATTGTATCATTGCTTGGTATGGCTCCTGCTCTGTCCAAGACTGCAAGGAATTACAAAAGATCGTGAATGTAGCCCAATCCATCATGCAAACAGCATCCCACACACTGACTCTGTCTACACTTCCCGCTGCCTTGGCAAAGCAGCCGACACAATTAAGGACCGTACACACCCTGGACATTCTCTCTTCCACTTCTTCCTTCAGGAAAAAGCTATAAAAGTCTGAGTCACGTACCAAGCAACTCAAGAACAGCTTCTTTCCGACTGCTAGCAGACTTTTAAGTGGACCTACCTTGCATTAAGTTGATCTTTCTCTACACCACAGCTATGATTGTAACACTGCATTCTGCACTCTCTCCTTTCCTTCTCTATGAACAGTCTGTTTTGTCGGTGTGCCGCGCAACAAACAATACTTTTCACTGTATGTTAGTACATGTGACAACAATAATAAATTAGTCAAATTTGATCAAATCAAATATTTCCACACTGTATTCCATCTGCCACTTCTTTGCCCACTCTCCGAACCTGTCCAAGTCCATCTGCAGCACCCCCCCCACCCCCGCTTCCTCAATACTACCTGTCCCTCTACATATCTTCGAAACAGTGCCTTCACTGGATAGTATTGCAGTTGATAAGGAGGATGTGCTAGATATTCTTGAGGGTTTGAAAATAGATAAGTCCCCTGGGCCGGACCGGATTTACCCTAGGATTCTCTGGGAGGCAAGAGAGGTGATTGCAGAGCCTCTGGCTCTGATCTTCAGGTCGTCGTTGGTCACAGGTATAGTGCCGGAGGATTGGAGGATAGCGAATGTTGTCCCATTGTTTAAGAAGGGGAACAGAGACTTCCCCGGGAATTATAGACAGGTGAGTCTTACTTCTGTCGTGTACAAAGTATTAGAAAAAATTATTAGGGATAGGATTTATAGTTATTTAGAGAGTAATGAATTGATTGGAGATAGTCAGCACGGTTTTGTGAAGGGTAGGTCTTGCCTTACTAACCTTATTGAGTTTTTTGAGAAAGTGACTAAAGAAGTGGATGGGGGTAAGGCAGTTGACGTGGTATATATGGACTTTAGTAAGGCGTTTGATAAGGTTCACCATGGAAGGCTTCTGCAGAAAATGCAGATGTATGGGATTGGGGGTGATTTAGTTAATTGGATCAGGAATTGGCTGGCGGATAGGAGACAGAGGGTGGTGGTTGATGGAAAGTATTCGTCATGGAGTTCGGTTACAAGTGGTATGCCTCAGGGATCTGTTTTGGGGCCACTGCTGTTTGTAATTTTTATAAATGATCTGGATGAGGGTATAGTTGGGTGGATCAGTAAATTTGCTGATGACACCAAAGTCGGAGGAGTGGTAGATAGTGAAGAGGGATGTCATAGTTTACAGAGAGACTTGGACAAGTTGCAGAGCTGGGCCGAGAGGTGGCGGATGGAGTTTAATGCGGAAAAGTGTGAGGTAATTCACTTTGGCAGGAATAACAGATGTGTAGAGTATAGGGCTAACGGTAGGACTCTGAATAGTGTTGACGAACAGAGGGATCTGGGTGTATGTGTACATAGATCCCTGAAAGTTGGGAATCAAGTAGATAAGGTTGTTAGGAAGGCATACGGTGTCTTGGCGTTTATTGGTAGGGGGATTGAATTTAGGAGTCGCAGCGTCATGTTGGAACTGTACACAACTCTGGTGCGTCCGCACTTGGAGTATTGTGTGCAGTTCTGGTCCCCACATTATAGGAAGGATGTGGAGGCATTGGAGAGGGTGCAGAGGAGGTTTACCAGGATGTTGCCTGGTATGGAGGGGAGGTCCTATGAGGAGAGACTGAGGGATTTGAGGTTGTTTTCGTTAGAAAGAAGGCGGCTAAGAGGGGACCTTATTGAAACATATAAGATGATTAGAGGTTTAGATAGGGTGGACAGTGATAGCCTTTTTCCTTGGATGGAGAAAGCAAGCACGAGGGGGCAAAGCTTTAAATTAAGGGGTGGTAGTTATAGGACGGATGTCAGGGGTAGGTTCTTTACCCAGAGGGTGGTGAGGGATTGGAATGCCCTGCCAGCTGCAGTTGTAGATGTGCCTAGTTTGGAGGCGTTTAAGAGATCCATGGATAGGTTTATGGATGGAAAGGGATTGGTTTAGGTTAGAGGGTCATTGCTTTTTTAATTGGTCGGCGCAACATCGTGGGCCGAAGGGCCTGTTCTGCGCTGTAATGTTCTATGTTCTATGTTCAGTTCCTTCTTCCAAATCGTTAATGTATATTGTGAAAAGTTGTGGTCCTAGCACCGACCACTGAGGCACACCACTAGCCACCGGCTACCATCCTGAAAAAGACCCTTTTATTCCCACTCTCTGCCTTCAGCCAGTCAGCCAATCCTATGTGGCACCCTGTCAAAGGCCTTCTGGAAATCTAAATAAATCACATCCACTGGTTCTCCTTTATTGAACTTACTTGCTACCTCCTCAGAGAACTCTAACAGATTTGTCAGACATGACCTCCCCTTGACAAAGCAGTGCTGACTCAATCCAAGTTTATCATGCATTTGCAAGCACTCCATGATCGAATCGAACAATGCAAAAGGATTTCTGATCATTTCATTGGCTGGTCACCAAGGAACATTTGGAGTTTTAACTTTGTGAACGCAAAGAGATTGTTCAGAAAGGCAGTGTAAAGAACCTGGGAACCAAGCTCACAAAGAGGGATAATATCTGGAAGGAGAAGAGAACAAGGAACTGAATCCTGGCCAGGTTATAATTGCAATTGGAAATCAACCTTAAGTTCAGTGAGGTAACAGATAGTGAGGATTTGGTTTCTGCATTACAGTCGCTGGAGATTGGAGGGTAGATAATGTTCAAATATTCAAAAAGGGAAGTAGAGAGAAAACAGAATTATAGACCAGTAAGCTTAACATTGGTACATAGAACATAGAACATAGAACACTACAGCACAAACAGGCCCTTCGGCCCACGAGTTGCGCCGATCACATCAACACCTACCAACCTACAGACCTATCTATAACCCTCAATCTCATTAAACCCCATATACTCATCCAGAAGTCTTTTAAAAGACCCCAGCGAGTTCGCCTCCACCACCACTGACGGCAGCCGATTCCACTCACTCACCACCCTCTGAGTGAAAAACTTACCCCTAACATCACTTCTGAACCTCCCTCCCCGCACCTTAAATCTGTGTCCTCTCGTAGCAACCGTTTCAACCTGGGGAAATAGCCTCTGAGAATCCACCCTATCTATTCCTCTCAACATTTTGTAAACTTCTATCAGGTCGCCTCTCAACCTTCGTCTCTCCAGGGAAAAGAGTCCCAGCTCCCTCAACCTAACTTCATAAGGCATGCCTCCCAGTCCAGGCAACATCCTTGTAAATCTCCTCTGTACCCTCTCAATAGCTTCTACATCTTTCCTATAGTGAGGTGACCAGAACTGCGCACAATACTCTAAATGAGGCCTGACAAGGGTCTTATAAAGTTGCAGCATTACCTCCCGACTCCTAAACTCAATCCCTCGATGAATGAAGGCCAGTACACCATACGCCTTCTTGACCACCTCCTCCACCTGCGAGGCCGATTTAAGAGTCCTGTGGACCCGGACCCCAAGATCCTTCTGCTCTTCAACACTACTCAGACTTCTGCCCTTGATAGTGTACTCGTTCATCCCGTTGGTTCTGCCAAAATGGACGACTACACATTTATCTGCGTTGAAGTCCATCTGCCACTCCTCCGCCCAGTCCTGCATCCTATCTATGTCCTGCTGGAACTTTTGCCATCCTTCCAGATCATCCACAACACCACCGACCTTCGTGTCATCAGCGAACTTACTTACCCATCCCTCCACTTCCTCATCCAGGTCATTTATGAAAATGACAAACAACAAGGGTTCAGAACAGATCCTTGAGGCACTCCGCTGGTGACTGACCTCCATTCAGAAAAAGCCCCATCCACAACCACTCTCTGCCTTCTGCAGGCAAGCCAGTTCTGGATCCACAAGGCCAAAGCCCCTTGGATCCCATGGCCTCTCACCTTCTCAAGAAGTCTTGCATGGGGGACCTTATCAAACGCCTTGCTGAAGTCCATGTACACTACGTCCACGGCACTTCCTTCGTCAATGTGTTCAGTCACATTATCGAAGAACTCAACTAGGCTAGTTGAGTAGCTGGTAGTGGGAAAAATTCTCAAATCCATTATCAAGGACTTTTTCACAGAACATTTAGAAAGCAGTGTCAGGATCAGACACAGTCAGCATGGCTTTATGAAATGGAAATCATGCTTGACAAATCTGTTGGAATTCTTTGAAGAAGTAACTCGTAGAGGTGACAAGAGGGACCCAGTCGATGTGGTGTGTTTGGACTTTCAGAAAGCATTTGACAAAGTCTCACACAAGAGATTATCGTGCAAGAGTAAAGTGCTTGGGGTTGGGGGAAGTATATTGGATAGAAAACTGGTTGGCAGAGAGGAAACAATGAATAGGAATTAATGGGTGCTTTTCACATCGGCAGGCAGTAACGAGTTGGGGTGCCACAGGGATCAGTGCTGGGACCCCAGCTATTCACAATATATGTTAATGGTTTGGATGAGGGAACAAAATCTAACATCTCAAAGTTTGCAGATGAGACCAAGTTGGGTGGGAGGGTGAACTGTGACGAGGATGCAGAGATTCTTCAGAATGATCTGGACAGGTTGGGTGAGTGGGCTAATCAATGGCAGATGCAGTATAAGTTGGATAAGTGTGAGATTATTCACTTTGGAAGCAAAAACAAGGTGGCAGATTACTACCTGAATGCTGTAAATTGGGAGAGGGGAGTGTGCAGAGGGATCTGGGTGTCCTTGTGCACCAGCCACTGAAGGTAAGCATGCAGGTGCAGCAGGCAGTAAAGAAGGCAAATGGTACGTTGGCCTTCAGTGCGAGAAGTTTCGAGTACAGCAGCAGGGATGTGTTGTTGCAATTATACAGGGTCTTGGTGAGGCCACACCTGTATGCAGTTTTGGTCTCCTTTTCTGAGGAACATAGAACATAGAACATAGAACATTACAGCGCGGAACAGGCCCTTCGGCCCACAATGTTGCGCCGACCAGTTTTTTTTTAAAAAAACACTGACTCACTAATCTAAACCAATCCCTTTTCGTCCATAAACCTATCCACGGATCGCTTAAACGCCCCCAAACTAGGTGCATTTACAACTGCAGCAGGCAGGGCATTCCAGTCCCTCACCACCCTCTGGGTAAAGAACCTACCCCTGACATCCGTCCTATAACTACCACCCCTTAATTTAAAGCCATGCCCCCTCGTGCTAGCTTTCTCCATCCGAGGAAAAAGGCTATCACTGTCCACCCTATCTAAACCTCTAATCATCTTATATGTTTCAATAAGATCCCCTCTTAGCCGCCTTCTTTCCAGCGAAAACAACCCTCAGTCTCTCCTCATAGGACCTCCCCTCCATACCAGGCAACATCCTGGTAAACCTCCTCTGCACCCTCTCCAAAGCCTCCACGTCCTTCCTGTAATGTGGGGACCAGAACTGCACACAATACTCCAAGTGCGGCCGCACCAGAGTTGTGTACAGTTGCAACATGACGCTGCGACTCCTAAATTCAATCCCCCTACCAATAAACGCCAAGACACCGTATGCCTTCTTAACTACCTTATCTACTTGATTCCCAACTTTCAGGGATCTATGTACACATACACCTAGATCCCTCTGCTCCTCCACACTATTCAAAGTCCTACCGTTAGCCCTATACTCAACACATCTGTTACTCCTACCGAAATGAATTACCTCACACTTCTCCGCATTAAACTCCATCCGCCACCTCTCGGCCCAGCTCTGCAACCTGTCTAAGTCACCCTGCAAACTATGACACCCTTCCTCACAATCCACCACACCACCGACTTTGGTGTCATCAGCAAACTTACTAATCCACCCAACTATACCCTCATCCAGATCATTAATAAAAATTACAAACAGCAGTGGCCCCAAAACAGATCCCTGAGGCACACCGCTCGTAACCGAACTCCATGACGAATATTCACCATCAACCACCACCCTCTGTCTCCTATCTGCTAGCCAATTCCTGAACCAAGTACCTAGATTACCCCCAATCCCATACATCTGCATTTTCTGCAGAAGCCTACCATGGTGAACCTTATCAAACGCCTTACTAAAATCCATATATACCACGACAACTGCCTTACCCCTATCCACCTCTTTGGTCACTTTCTCAAAGAACTCAATAAGGTTAGTAAGGCACGACCTACCTGCTACAAAACCATGCTGACTGTCTCTAATCAATTCATTACTCTCCAAATAACTATAAATCCTATCCCTAATAATTTTTTCTAAAACCTTGCCCACAACAGAAGTAAGACTCACCGGTCTATAATTCCCGGGGAAGTCTCTGTTCCCCTTCTTAAACAATGGGACAACATTCGCTGTCCTCCAATCTTCCGGTACTATACCAGAGACCAACGATGACCTGAAGATCAGACCAGAGGCTCTGCAATCACCTCTCTGGCCTCCCAGAGAATCCTAGGGTAAATCCCATCCGGACCAGGGGACTTATCTATTTTCAAGCCCTCTAGAATATCCAGCATATCCCTGGTTTCAACTGCAATACTTTCTATTTTACACCCCTGCACCCCAGTGTCCTCCTCAGCTACATTCATGTCCCCCTGCGTGAACACCGAAGAGAAATATTGGTTCAATGCCTCTCCAATCTCTTCCGGTTCCACACACAACTTCCCTCTACTGTCTGTAACTGGCCCTAATCTTGCCCTAACCAACCTTCTGTTCTTGACATACCTATAGAACGCCTTAGGATTCTCCTTAATCCTATCAGCCAAAGTCATCTCATGTCCTCTTTTAGCCCTTCTTAACTCACTCTTCAACTCCCTCCTAGCCAATCTAAAGCTTTCTAATGCACTACCTGAGCCCTCAAGCCTCATCCAAACATAAGCCTCCTTTTTCTTCCTAACCAACGAATCAACTTTTTTAGTGCACCACGGTTCCCTAGCCCTACCAATTCCTCCTTGCCTGACAGGGACATACCTATTGCAGACCCGCAGTAGCTGTTCCTTGAAAAAATTCCACATTTTGGACGTTCCCAGTCCCTGTAATCTCCTAGTCCAACCTATGCTTCCTAATTCTCTCCTAATAGCCTCATAATTACCCTTCCCCCAGCTAAAACCACTGACCCGAGGTTCATGCCTATCCCTATCCATCACTAAGGTGAACGTAACTGAATTGTGGTCACTATCACCAAAATGCACACCAACTTCCAAGTCTAGCACCTGGTCTGGCTCATTTCCCAGCACCAAATCCAATATAGCCTCACCTCTAGTCGGCCTATCTACATACTGAGTCAAAAAACCTTCCTGCACACTTTGAACAAAAACTGACCCCTCTAACGAGCTAGAGCTATAGCAATTCCAATCAATATTAGTAAAGTCCCCCATAACAATTACCCTATTACTTTCACTCCTAACCAGGATCGTCTCCGCAATCCTTTCCTCAACCTCTCTAGAACTTTTTGGAGGAAGAATGTTCTTTCTCTCGAGGGAGTGCAGCAAAGGTTTACTAGGCTGATTCTGGGGATGGCGGGACTGATGTACGATTGAGATTGACTAGGTTAGGACTGTTTTCGCTGAACATAGAACATAGAACACTACAGCACAAACAGGCCCTTTGGCCTATTAGCTGCACCGATCACATCTATACCTACTAAGCCATAGACCTATCTATAACCCCCAATCCCATTAAATCCCATATACTCATCCAGAAGTCTTTTAAAAGACCCCAGCGAGTTCGCCTCCACCACCACTGACGGCAGCCGATTCCATTCACTCACCACCCTCTGAGTGAAAAACTTACCCATAACATCTCCTCTGTACTTGCTTCCCAGCACCTTAAACCTGTGTCCTCTCGTAGCGACCATTTCAGCCCTGGGAAATAGCCTCTGAGAATCCACCCTATCTATTCCTCTCAACATCTTATAAACCTCTATCAGGTCGCCTCTCAACCTTCGTCTCTCCAGGGAAAAGATCCCTGAACTTCAGATGAATTGGCGGGGGTGGTGGGATCTCATAGAGACTTATAAAATTCTAACAGGACTCGACAGGGTAGATGCAGGGAGCATATTCCCGAAGGTATGGGGAGTCCAGAACCAGGGGTCACAGTCTGAGGATTCAGGATAGACCATTTAGGATGGCGATGAGGAGACATTTCTTCATCCAAAGAGTGGTGAGCCTGTGGAATTCATTACCACAGGAAGTAGACGGTGCCAAAACATTGAATGTATTCAATAGGTGGCTGGATATAGCACTTGGGGTGAATGAGATCAAAGGTTATGGGGAGAAAGCAGGATGAGGCCATGAGTTGGATGATCAGCCATGATCGTAATGAATGGTGGAGCAGGCTCGAATGGCTGAATGGCTTCCCCTTGTGTTTTCTAAGTTTTTATTAAATAGCTACAGAATAAAGGAATTTGTGTTTAAATATTTAAAGTTATCTTTGTGTCTATATTCACTGCAGAGGTTAAAATACAGGTTTGGACAACACCACAAATTCCTGTTCTTGAGATCTACTACCTATCTGATTTCCCCAGTCCAGCTGCACATTGAAGTTCCCCCATGATTATTGTAATATTGCCTTTTTTATATGCTTTTTCTATCTCCTGATTTATTTTCTGTCCCACATCCTGACTACTAGAACCATAGAAAATAACAGCTCAGAAACAGGCCTTTTGGCCCTTCTTGTCTGTGCCGAACCATTTTTTTCCTAGTCCCACTGACCTGCACTTGGACCCTCCACATCCCTCTCATCCATGAACCTGTCCAAGTTTGTCTTAAATGTTAAAAGTGACCCCACATTTACCACTTTATCCAGCAGCTCATTCCACACTCCCACCACTCTCTGCGTGAAGAAACCCCCCCTAATATTCCCTTTAAACTTTTCTCCTTTCACCCTTAACCCATGCCCTCTGGTTTTTTTCTCCTCTAGCCTCAGTGGAAAAAGCCTGCTTGCATTCACTCTATCTATACCCATCAAAATCTTATACACCTCTATCAAATCTCCCCTCATTCTCCTACGCTCCAGGGAATAAAGTCCTAACCTATTCAATCTCTCTCTGTAACTCAGCTTCTCAAGTCCCAGCAACATCCTTGTGAACCTTCTCTGCACTCTTTCAACCTTATTTACATCCTTCCTGTAACTAGGTGACCAAAACTGTACACAATACTCTAAATACAGCCTCACCAATGCCTTATATAATCTTACCATAACACTCCAACTTTTATACTTGATACTCCGATTTATAAAGGCCAATGTACCAAAAGCACTCTTTACAACCCGATCCACCTGTGACGCCACTTTTAGGGAATTCTGTACCTGTATTCCCAGATCCCTCTGTTCAACTGCACTCTTCAGAGTCCTACCATTTAGAACATAAGAAATAGGAGCAGGAGTAGGCCATCTAGCCCTTCGAGCCTGCCCCGCCATTCAATAAGATCATGGCTGATCTGTTGTGGCTCAGTTCCACTTTCCCGCCCTCTCCCCATAACCCTTAATCCCCTCTCTTATCAAGAACCCATCAACCCGCTTCTTAAAAATATTTAGCGAGGCAGCCTCCACCACTTCAACGGGCAGAGAATTCCAGAGATTCACCACCCTTTGAGTGAAGAAGTTCCTCCTCAACTCCGTTCTAAACCGCCTCCCCTTTATCTTGAGGCTGTGCCCCCTAGTCCTACTGTCTTTTTTGAGCGGGAAGAGTCTCTCCACCTCTATCCTATCCATCCCATTCATCATCTTATACGTCTCAATGAGATCTCCCCTCATTCTTCTAAACTCTAACGAGTACAAGCCTAGTTTATTCAGCCTCTCCTCATAGCTCAATCCCCTCAACTCCGGTATCAGCCTAGTAAACCTCCTCTGCACTCCCTCCAGGGCCAAAATATCCTTGCGCAGGTGCGGCGCCCAAAACTGCACACAGTACTCCAGCTGCGGCCTCACCAATGCCCTATACAGCCGCAGCAAGACCTCCCTACTTTTATATTCAATCCCCCTCGCTATGAAGGCCAGCATCCCATTCGCCTTCCTGACCACCTGCTGCACCTGCAAGCTGGGTTTTTGCGACTCATGCACAAGGACCCCGAGGTCCCTCTGCACCGTCGCCTGCTGCAGTTTTTCGCCACGTAAGTAATAGTCCTTCCTACCATTCTTCCTACCAAAGTGGACCACCTCACACTTGCCAACATTAAATTCCATTTGCCATTTCCTGGCCCATTCGCCCAGCCTATCTAGATCCTTCTGCAGACTCTCCACACCCTCCGCACAATTTGCCTTTCCCCCAATCTTGGTGTCATCAGCAAATTTCGACACCCTGCACTCGGTTCCCTCCTCCAGATCATCTATATAAATGGTAAATAGCCTGTATGTTCTATTTTGGTTTGTCCTTCCAAAGTGCAATACCTCACACTTGTCTGTGTTATATTCCATTTGCCATTTTTCAGCCCATTTTTCGCTCCAAAAGCTAGTGGCATTTACTACCAAATAAACTTGTTGGTCTTTAACCTGGTGTTGTGAGACTTCTTACTGTGTTTACCCCAGTCCAACACCAGCATCTCCACATCCAGAGAGAACAACCCAAGCCTGTCCAACTTCTTTTTATAACTTAAATGTTCCATCTCAGGCAGCATCCTGGTAAATCTCCTCTACATCCCCTCCAGTGCAAACATATCCTTCCTATAATGTGGTGACCAGAACTGCACACAGTACTCTAGCTGTGGCCTCACCAAAGTTCTACACAGCTCCATCATGACCTCTCTGCTTCTGTAATCTATACCCTGATTGATAAAGGAGACTGTGCCATATGCCTTTTTCACTACCCTATTCACCTGCCTTTCCACCTTCAGAGATCTATAGACAAACATACCAAGGTCCCTTTGTTCTTCAGAACTTCCCATTGTCAGACCTTTCATTGAGTTTCAGAGCTGGAGCGGCAGCTGGAGCCTTTGTGGAGCATCCGCGAGTCAAAGAGTATCGTGGATAGCACTTATAGAGAGGTGGTCACACTGCAGGCTCAGACTCCACAGGCAGGAAGGGAATGGGTGACCACCAGACAGAGTAAGAGAGATCAGCAGGTAGTGCAGGAATCTCCTATGGCCATTCCCCTGAAAAACAAATATACGTCTTTGGATACTGTTGAGGGGAATGACCTCTCTCGGGAAAGCAGCAACAGCCAAACTCTTGCACCATGGTTGGCTCTGCTGCAGAGGGGAGAGTAAAAAGTGTACCAGTGCAATAATTATAGGGGATTAAATTGTAAGGGGAATAGCCAGGCATTTCTGTGGCCACAAACAAGACTCCAAGATGGTTTGTTACATCCCTGGTGCAAGGATGTCTCGGATCGGCTGCAGGACATTCTGAAGGGGGAGGGCGAACAGTCAGTGGTCATAGATATATTGGTACAAGCGACATAGGTTAAAAAAGGGATGAGGTCCTAAAAGTAGAATGCAGGGTGCTAGAACGAAAATTAAGAAATCGGACGCCGAAGCCACCGGTGCCATGTGCTAGTCAGAGTAGAAATGAGAGGATATATCAGATAAATACGTGGTTGAAGAGCTGGTGTCAGGGGGAGGGTTTCAGATTCCTGGGGCATTGGGACCGGTTCTGGGGGAGGTGGGACCATACAAATTGGATGGGTTACACTTGGGCAGGACTGGGACAGATGTCCTAGTGGGAGTTTGCGAGAGTGGTTGGGGAGCGTTTAAACTAATGACAGGGGAATGGAAACCTATGTAAGGAGTCAGAGAAGGAGGGAGCAAGGACAAAAATAAAAGGGAGAAAAGGGAATAAGGAAAGTGATAGGCAGAGAAACCAAGGGCAAAGTTCAAACAGGGCTATACAGAAAAATATTTCGAGCAAGGAAAACAATGTTAAAAAGACAAGCTTAAAGCCCTGTGTCTTAATGCATGGAGCATTTGCAATAAAGTGGCTGAAATAATTGCTCAGATAGATGTAAAAAGGGACGAGATAATTGGGTTTATGGAGACATGGTTGCAGGGTGAGCAGGGGTGAGAATTAAATGTCCCAGGGTATTCAATATTTAGGAAGGAGAGGCATAAAGGAAAAGGTGGTGGAGTAGCACTGCTGGTTGAAGAGGAAATTAACACAATAGTGGGAAAGGATATTCGCTTTGATAACGTGGAGTCTGTATGGGTAGAGTTGAGAAATACAGAGGGGCAAAAAACATTAGTAGATGTCATATATATACCCCCAAACTGCAGTGGTGATGATGTGAATGACATTAAACACAAAACTAGACTCGCACGTGATAAGGGAATATCGGTGATCATGGGTGGTTTTAATCTGCACATAGATTGGGCAAATCAAATTAGCCACAATGCCGTAGAGGAGGAATTCCTGGAGTGTATACGGGATGGTTTTCTTAACCAATATGTGGAGGAACCAACCGGAAGAATGAGGGGAGATTTGATAGAGGTGTATAAGAGGTGTATGAGATTTTGATGGGTATAGATAGAGTGAATGCAAGCAGGCTTTTTCCACTGAGGCTCGGGGAGAATAGAAACAGAGGGCATGGGTTAAAGGTGAAAGGAGAAAAGTTTAAAGGGAATATTAGGGGGTGGGGGGCTTCTTCACGCAGAGAGGGGTGGGAGTGTGGAATGAGCTGCCGGATAAAGTGGTAAATGTGGGGTCACATTTAACATTTAAGAAAAACTTGGATGGGTTCATGGATGAGAGGAGTGTGGAGGGATATGGTCCAAGTGCAGGTCAGTGGGACTAGGAAAAAAATGGTTCGGCACAGACAAGAAGGGCCAAAAGGCCTGTTTCTGAGCTGTAACTTTCTATGGTTCTATGGTTCTAGACAGCAGGCCATCTCAGACTGGGTACTGTGTAATGAGAAGGGAATCATTGCCAATCTAGCTGTATGAGACCCCTTCGGAATGAGCGACTAGAACACAATAGAACTTTTTATCAATATGGAGAGTGAGGTTGCTGATACAATACATTCAGTTCCCTCTTCCGGGTCATTAATATAGAATGTGACCATTTGGGGTCCCAGCACAGATCCCTGCGGAACCCCACAAGTCACTGACTGCCAATCAGAAAAAGACCCATTTGTGCCAACTCAGCTAACCAGCTTTCTATCCATCTCAAGACATTACCTGCAATCTCATATGCTTTAACTTTACATATATGCCTATTGTGTGAGATCTTGTTGAAAATCTTCTGAAAGTTTAAATAAACCACATCCACTGGTTCTCCTGAATCAACTCTACTCGTTCCATCCTCAAAATATTCCAAGAGATTCATCAAGCATGTTTTCCCTTAGGTACAGTGATGATAGTAGTATTCTTGTAGCAGGCTCGTGTAAGGAGAGGTTAAAGATGTCTGTGTACACCCACGCCAAAGGTCCATGCAGGATGTGAGCACTCACCTGGGTACCCCAACCAGGCCCATCACTTTCCGAGGGTTTACTTTCATGAAGGCCGATCTGAATACTGCGATGGTCATCTCAGGCCTCCGGGGCAGAAGATGTGCTTGCACTGATGACGTGCTCAAAACGGGTATAGAATTTGTTGAGCTGATCAGGAAGGGGTGGATTGTCGTGTTTGTGTGTACGTGTGCATGTGTGTGTGTGTGTGTGCATGTGCTGCAGCAATTGGGGTGAATAATTAAATAAACAACCACCTTTCTTTGTTTAAACCCACAAACGCCTCTGCTGATTATTCAACTTAACCAGCACTAAGGGGTTAAATACGTACGCACGCACACATGCACATCTTGTCCTCAAATGCTTGCTGATTCTGGCAATGAGGATTGAACTTCATGCTTAGTTTAAAAGGCCCCAGTCTGTGAGAGTTTAAAACAAGACTGAAAGATTTGCTGAGCTTATGCTGAAGGGACAACATTCAGGAAATGACTTCACTTTGAAAGAGAGGCCGGAGATTGCAAGTTACAGGCTGGAAAAAGAAAGGAACAAGGTACTGCTGAAAATACCCTTTCTGTCGAAGCTTTTCAACTTGCACTCATCAGGACATCAGGAGCAAAGGAAATCAACAACTTTATTGTGTGAGAGAAGAGAATGCTGATTGGTTTGCAAGTACAGTACATCAAGCATTGGAAAAATGTGTTGTATGTTATTCGCAGCAATAAAACAGACAGGTGAGTGATTAATTCAGCATTATATTTTAAATTAATTCATGTTTGATCCCTTTGCAATATTGTTTAAAGTTTAGAATCATCTCAACATGCTTTCTGTCCACCAAAGCCTGAGATGGAACTAAGCGACTCACTAACAGTGTGAAGCAGCTCATCTGAGAACAGAGTGAGACACAACAGGTTCACACTGTCAAGGGTAATATTAAGATGCTGAACTCTACTGGAATTCAATGCTTCTGTTTTATGCAATGTTGTGTGTTAGCTGCATTGTCCCGCGAAAGCACCTGAAATTCACACTAATTATTGGGTAGATTTGTGGTCCAGATTTGGTGGTGTTAATCGTGCTGAAGTTGGTAAGAGTAGCTGCCAATACAGTGTGAGCTCCACAGAGAATCCCAAAGGTGTCGTGGCCACTCGATGTTGCTCCAGAATGCTTGTTGTGACGTCAGGATGAATTTAACAGCATGTTTCAGCACTGCTACTTCCAGATACTGGTGCTCCCACAGACACTCTGTGTCTCTGTATCTAATGTCCTGATACTGGATTGGTGATTCTAACTTTCAACATTTCTGCAGGACGTTTACAACTCTCAGCAAGGACCAGATTTTGAAAATAACTTTTCAATGAGTTTTAGCCAAATTTTAAAACTATTTGTAAGGATTTTATATGTTTAAATATTGTGACCACAAGAGCAGGTCTGGGGCTTAGAATCATAAAATCCCTGCAGCCCATCGAGTCTGCACTGACCACAATCCCACCCAATTCTCATAACCCCACATATTTTCCCCGCTAAACAAGGTCAATTTACCACGGTCAATCAACCTAACCGACACATCTTTGGACTGTGGGAGGAAACCAGAACACCCAGAGGAAACCCACGCACACATGGGGAGAATGTGCAAACTCCACGGGATGAACGAGTACACTATCAAGGGTAGGAGTCTTAGTAGTGTTGAAGAGCAGAAGGATCTTGGGGTCCGGGTCCACAGGACTCTTAAATCGGCCTCGCAGGTGGAAGAGGTGGTCAAGAAGGCGTATGGTGTACTGGCCTTCATTAATCGAGGGATTGAGTTTAGGAGTCGGGAGGTAATGCTGCAACTTTATAAGACCCTTGTCAGGCCTCATTTGGAGTACTGTGCGCAGTTCTGGTCGCCTCACTATAGGAAAGACGTAGAAGCTATTGAAAGGGTACAGAGGAGATTTACAAGGATGTTGCCTGGACTGGGAGGCATGCCTTATGAAGTTAGGTCGAGGGAACTGGGTCTCTTTTCCCTGGAGAGACGAAGGTTGAGAGGCGACCTGATAGAAGTTTATAAAATGTTGAGAGGAATAGATAGGGTGGATTCTCAGAGGCTATTTCCCCGGGTTGAAATGGTTGCTACGAGAGGACACAGATTTAAGGTGCGGGGAGGAAAGTACAGAAGTGATGTTAGGGGTAAGTTTTTCACTCAGAGGGTGGTGAGTGAGTGGAATCGGCTGCCATCAGTGGTGGTGGAGGCGAACTCGCTGGGGTCTTTTAAAAGACTTCTGGATGAGTATATGGGGTTTTATGGGATTGGGGGTTATAGATAGGTGTTGATGTGATCGGCGCAACTCATGGGCCGAAGGGCCTGTTTGTGCTGTAGTGTTCTATGTTCTATGTTCCACACAGACAGTGAACCAAGCCAGGAATCGAACCCAGGTCCCTGGTGCCAAGAGGCAGCAGTGCTAACCACTGTGTGTCACCGTGCCTCTTGGAATTCACCTCCTGACCCCCCCACAAGCCTATCCACCATCTACAAGACACAAGTCAGGATAGAAAACTCTCCAGTTACCTGCCTGGTTGTGAGGAGTGCTTTTGGAGTTGGGTTAACAGAGATTTAAAGTGGTCAGTTATAAGGAGGTAAGTAGTCATTAAACTTGCTTTCAGAGTTAGCTAAATGAGTTATTTAATTGGGAAATGAAAAGCTGCTCTTTGGTTAATGTATTCCTGAAACAGGGGTCAGTTGAGTCAGCTCAAACTCTGGCTGACTAATCGTAAAATTGGTTTAAACCAGTTCCAGAGCATTGTAAGCAGAAACCTATAAAAACAGAGGCCAGCGAGTGCTGCCCTGTCTGCTGAGAGTGCTGCCTGGCTGTGAGAGTGTCTTTAGAGTTGGGTGGAAACAGGGAGTTTGGTGAATCAGGCAGTAGAAATAGGAAGAGTGCTGATTGGTCAAGTCAGTAAGTCTCTAGAATTTCATCACTTTTTATACTTTAAAGTACATATTGTGGTTCAAATTGTTAAGGGCTGGAATTGGTTGGATGAGAACAAGGAAAGAAGGAACCAGGGCAAGTTTGAGAGGGAGAGATTCGTGCTGAGGAGTAAGAAAAAAAATGCCAGGCAAGATGTTAGAATGCTCCTCTTGCAGGATGTGGGAGATCAGGGAGACCTCCGGTATCCCTGACATTGGCACCTGCAAGAGATGCATCCAGCTGCAGCTGCTGGCAAAACGTGTTAGGGAACTGGAGATGGAGCTTGATGACCTCCATCTAATTCGGGAGAATGAGAAGTATATAGACAGTAGCTTTAGGGAGGTAGTTACACCTAAGCAGCAGAACACAGGAAATTGGGTTACTGTAAGGAGAGGAAATGGAAAAGTGAAAGGACAGTCAGAGCAGGGTTCCCCTGTGGCCATACACCTCACAACGGGTATACTGAATTGGATACTGTTGTGGGGGATGCTTTACCTGGGACAAGCTACGACAGCCGGAACTCTGATACTGAGTCTGGTTTTGCAGTGCAAAAGGGTGGGAGGAAGAAGAGGACATCGGTAGCGATAGGGGACGCAATATCAGAGGCGTGGACAGGTGGTTCTGTGGTCGGGATAGAGACTCCCTCATGGTTTGTTACCTCCCGGGTGTCAAGGTCAGGGATGTCTCTGATCGCGTGCACAGCATTCTAAAATGGGAAGGTGATCACCCAGATGTTGTGGTACACATCAGTATCAATGACGTAGGTAGGAAGAGTGAGGAAGTCCTAAAGAGAGTATAGGGAGCTTGGAAGGAAGTTAAAAAGCAGGACCCGAGGGTAGTAATCTCAGGATTGCTATCTGTACCTCGCGTCAGTGAGGGTAAGAGTAGGATGCTTGGGCGGATGAACATGTGGCTGAGGAACTGATATAGGGGGTATGGTTTCCGATTCTTGGATCATTGGGACCTCTTCTGGGGCAGCTGAGACCTATATAAGAAAGACAGGTTACACCTGAACTACAAGGGGACCAATATACTTGCTGGGAGGTTTGCTAGTGTTATTGGGGAGCATTTAAACTAGGTTTGCAGGGGGATGGGAACCAGAGTGCCAGAGCAGATAGTGGAACGGGGGTAAAAAGACAGGTTAGTTCATGCAAAATCACAAATGGAAGGGTTCAGTGTGGTGGAAATAATCTTTCGATGTGTATCTATTTCAATGCTAGGAGTATTGTGGGGAAGGCAGATAGAACATAGAACATAGAACATTACAGCGCAGAACAGGCCCTTTGGCCCACGATGTTGCGCCGACCAGTTAAAAAACAATGACCCTCTAACCTAAACCAAACCCTTTCCATCCATAAACCTATCCACGGATCTCTTAAACGCCCCCAAACTAGGCGCATCCACAACTGCAGCAGGCAGGGCATTCCAATCCCTCACCACCCTCTGGGTAAAGAACCTACCCCTGACATCCATCCTATAACTACCACCCCTTAATTTAAAGCCATGCCCCCTCGTGCTAGCTTTCTCCATCCGAGGAAAAAGGCTATCACTGTCCACCCTATCTAAACCTCTAATCATCTTATATGTTTCAATAAGGTCCCCTCGTAGCCGCCTTCTTTCTAATGAAAACAACCTCAAATCCCTCAGTCACTCCTCATAGGACCTCCCCTCCATACCAGGCAACATCCTGGTAAACCTCCTCTGCACCCTCTCCAAAGCCTCCACATCCTTCCTATAATGTGGGGACCAGAACTGCACACAATACTCCAAGTGCGGATGCACCAGAGTTTTGTACAGTTGCAACATGACGCTGCGGCTCTTAAATTCAATCCCCCTACCAATAAACGCCAAGACACCGTATGCCTTCCTAACAACCCTATCTACTTGATTCCCAACTTTCAGGGATCTATGTACACATACACCTAGATCCCTCTGTTCATCCACACTATTCAGAGTCCTACCGTTAGCCCTATACTCTACACATCCATTATTCCTGCCAAAGTGAATTACCTCACACTTTTCCACATTAAACTCCATCCTCCACCTCTCGGCCCAGCTCTGCAACTTGACCAAGTCTCCCTGTAGACTAAGACACCCTTCCTCACTATCTACCACACCTCCGACTTTGGTGTCATCAGCAAATTTACTAATCCACCCAGCTATACCCTCATCCAGATCATTAATAAAAATTACAAACAGCAGTGGCCCCAAAACAGATCCCTGAGGCACACCACTCGTAACTGAACTCCATGTCGAATACTTACCATCAACCACTACCCTCTGTCTCCTATCCGCCAGCCAATTCCTAATCCAATTTCCTAAATCACCCTCAATCCCATACATCTGCAATTTCTGCAGAAGGCTTCCATGGTGAACCTTATCAAACGCCTTACTAAAGTCCAAATACACCACGTCAACTGCCTTACCCCCATCCACCTCTTTGGTCACTTTCTCAAAAAACTCAATAAGGTTAGTAAGGCACGACCTACCCTCTGCAAAACCATGCTGACTATCTCTAATCAATTCATTACTCTCCAAGTAACCATAAATCCTATCCATAATAATTTTTTCTAAAACCTTACCCACAACAGAAGTAAGACTCACCGGTCTATAATTCCTGGGGAAGTCTCTGTTCCCCTTCTTAAACAATGGGACAACATTCGCGAACCTCCAATCTTCTGGCACTATACCGGTGACCAACGACGACCTGAAGATCAGAGCCAGAGGCTCTGCAATCTCCTCCCTTGCCTCCCAGAGAAAGCTGGGGATGAGCTGAGGGTGTGGATTGATACGTGGAAATAGCCATTAGTGAAACTTGGCTACAGGAGGGGCAGGACTGGCAGCTCAATGTTCCAGGGTTCCAATGTTTCAGGCATGATAGAGGCAGAGGGATAAAAAGTGGGGGGAGGGTGGCATTGTTGGTCAGGGAAAATGTTACAGTGGTACTCAGGCAGGATAGATTAGGGAGCTTGTCTACAGAGGCCCTATGGGTGGAGCTGAGAAACAGGAAAGGTATGACCACATTAATGGGGTTGCGTCTGTGGTAGGTAAAATGTTGGAATCCGTCATTAAGGAGGAAATTGCGAGGCATCTTGAAGGGAATTGCTTGATAGAGCAGACGCAGCACGGTTTCATTAAAGGGAAGTCGTGTCTGACAAATTTACTGGAGTTCTATGAGGATGTGTCTAGGGCAGTGGATAGAGGAGAGCCGGTGGATGTGGTCTTTCTGGATTTTCAGAAGGCGTTTGACAAGGTACCTCACAAGAGGTTATTGCAGAAGGTCAGGGGACATGGAGTTGGGGGTAGGGTGTTAGCGTGGATAGAGGATTGGTTGTCAAATAGGAGGCAGAGAGTGGGGGTCAATGGGTGCTATTCGGATTGGCGGTTGGTGACTAGTGGAGTGCCCCAGGGGTCGGTGCTGGGGCCTCAGCTATTTACCATTTATATAGATGATCTGGAGGAGGGAACTGAGTGTATGGTGTCGAAATTTGCTGATGACACCAAGATTGGGGGAAAGGCAAATTGTGCGGAGGGTGTGGAGAGTCTGCAGAAGGATCTAGATAGGCTGGGCGAATGGGCCAGGAAATGGCAAATGGAATTTAATGTTGGCAAGTGTGAGGTGGTCCACTTTGGTAGGAAGAATGGTAGGAAGGACTATTACTTACGTGGCGAAAAACTGCAGCAGGCGACGGTGCAGAGGGACCTCGGGGTCCTTGTGCATGAGTCGCAAAAACCCAGCTTGCAGGTGCAGCAGGTGGTCAGGAAGGCGAATGGGATGCTGGCCTTCATAGCGAGGGGGATTGAATATAAAAATAGGGAGGTCTTGCTGCAGCTGTATAGGGCATTGGTGAGGCCGCAGCTGGAGTACTGTGTGCAGTTTTGGGCGCCGCACCTGCGCAAGGATATTTTGGCCCTGGAGGGAGTGCAGAGGAGGTTTACTAGGCTGATACCGGAGTTGAGGGGATTGAGCTATGAGGAGAGGCTGAATAAACTAGGCTTGTACTCGTTAGAGTTTAGAAGAATGAGGGGAGATCTCATTGAGACGTATAAGATGATGAATGGGATGGATAGGATAGAGGTGGAGAGACTCTTCCTGCTCAAAAAAGACAGTAGGACTAGGGGGCACAGCCTCAAGATAAAGGGGGGGCGGTTTAGAACGGAGTTGAGGAGGAACTTCTTCACTCAAAGGGTGGTGAATCTCTGGAATTCTCTGCCCGTTGAAGTGGTGGAGGCTGCCTCGCTAAATATTTTTAAGAAGCGGGTTGATGGGTTCTTGATAAGAGAGGGGATTAAGGGTTATGGGGAGAGGGCGGGAAAGTGGAACTGAGCCACGACAGATCAGCCATGATCTTATTGAATGGCGGGGCAGGCTCGAAGGGCTAGATGGCCTACTCCTGCTCCTATTTCTTATGTTCTTATGTTCTTATGTATTATAGACCACCCAATAGTCAGAGAGAATTGCAGGAGCAAATCAGCAGAGAGAGATAGCTGACAACTGCAAGAAACAGAAAGTTGTGATAGTAGGGGATTTTAATTTTCCACATATAGATTGGGACTCCGACACTGTTAAAGATTTAGACAGGGTAGAGTTTGTTAAATGTGTTCAGGAGAATTTTCTACATCAGTATATAGAAGTGTCAACTAGAGAGGATGGGATATTGGATCTCCTGTTGGGAAATGAGTTAGGGCAGGGGATGGATGTGAGTGTGAGGGAACACTTTGGATCCAGTGATCATAATGCCATTAGTTTCAACCTGATCATGGATAAGGATAAGGATCTGGTCTTTGGTTTGAAGTTCTGAACTGGAAAAAGGCCAAATGTGATGAAATGAGAAGGGATTTGGAAAGTGTGGACTGACACAGGCTGGTCTCTGGTAAGGATGTAAATGGAAAGTGGGGGGCCTTCAAAGGAGAAATTTTAAGAGTGCAGAGTTTGTATGTTCCTGTCAGGATTAAAGGCAAAGTAAATAGGAATAAGGAACCTTGGTTCTCAAGGGAGATTGTAACACTGGAGGGCCTCTACTTTAATGCCAAGAGTATTAAAGGTAAAACAGATGAGTTAAGGGTGAGGATTGACAGTGTAATTATAATATAATAACCATCACAGACGTGTTGAGGGAGGGGCAGGATTGGCAGCTCAACAACCTGCAATATAAATCTTCAGGCAAGTCAGAGGACTGGGTAAAAGAGAAGGAGGCAGTTAGTGCAGGAAGGAGAGATGATATCTTGGTGGGGACACCAAATGAAGATTTGTGGGTAGAGTTTAGGAATAAAAAAGGGACAGCCAAGTTGCTAGGTGTTTATAACAGACCTCCAGAGACTCAGCAGGAAATTGAAGAGCAACTTTGTGCGGAATTCACAGAGGGATGTAAAAGTAAGAAGAGGGTAATTATATTAGCTGATTTCAACTTTCCCAACATTAACTGGGATAGCCCAACCACAGACATGAGAGTCACTGGGTTGTATTTCCATGGCTTGTCTCCACAAACTTTCTTAAATAGTAGGACTATATTAGCTGTTCTCCAGTTCTCTGGCACCTCCCCAATAAGAAGTTTCACAACACCAGGTTAAAGTCCAACAGGTTTATTTGGTATCAAAAGCCACTAGCTTTCAGAGCGCTGCTCCTTTGTCAGGTAAGTGGGAGTTCAGTTCACAAACATATAAAGACACAAACTCAATTTACAAAATAATGGTTGGAATGAGAGTCTTTGCAGGTAATCAAGTCTTAAAGGTACAGACAATGTGAGTGGACAGAGGGTTTAGCACAGGTTAAAGAGATGTGTTCTTATGTACTGTTTCCAGACAGGACAGTTAGTGAGATTTTGCAAGCCCAGGCAAGTCATGGGGGTTACAAATAATGTGACATGATTGCGGTTGAGGCTGTCCTCATGTGTGCGGAACTTGGCTATCAGTCTCTGCTCAGCAACTCTGCGTTGTGTGTCGTGAAGGCTGCCTTGGAGAACGCTTACCCGAAGATCAGAGGCCGAATGCCCGTGACCGCTGAAGTGTTCCCCAACAGGAAGGGAATAGTCTTGCTTGGTGATTGTTGAGCGGTGTTCAATTATCTGTTGTCATAGCGTCTGCATGGTCTCCCCAATGTACCATGCCTCACATCCTTTCCTGCAGAGTCTCGGGTAGACAACATTGGCCGCGTTGCAAGAGTATGTACCGTGTACCTGGTGGATGGTGTTCTCATGTGAGATAATGGCATCCATGTTGATGATCCAACACTTCTTGCAGAGGTTGCTGTGGCAGGGTTGTGTGGTGTCGTGGTTTGCTGTGAACAATGGTCTGTCTGAGGTTGTGAGGTTGTTTGAAGGCGAGATGTGGGGATGCCCTTGGCGAGATGTTCGTCTTCATCAATGACATGTTGAAGACTCCGGAAAAGATGTTGTGCTGTCTGCCGTGTCCTGTGTTTGTCTTTGAGGAGGTTAGTGCAGTTTTTCGCTGTGGCACGTCGGAACTGTCGATCGATGAGTCGAGCACCATATCGTGTTCTCATGAGGGCATCTTTCAGTGTTTGGAGGTGTCTGTTGCGATCCTCCTCTCTGAGCAGATCCTGTGTATACGGAGGGCTTGTCCGCAGGTGTGAGAAGTAGTGTAATTTTTAAGGCTGCAAGAGCTAACAGTACAATCAACAGTGATGGACGAGTTCAGCAGCATACAGAAAGGGGGAGGCACATGACAGACAGTTAACTAGGTTACACGAAACAGATAACCGCAGTGATGAGATTAAGCGCAAAATGGGAGTTGAGAGAGTGTTAATTGAAGGAATGACACAATACAAGCCATTTACAGTGTTTAAAGTTAACAAGGTTAACAGCCAAATAAGGGGAAATAACACAATACAAGCCATCACAATGTTTGAAAAACAGTATAAAATGTGTTGTCCACGCGTGTAAGGTATGCGCACCAGCTCACCCGATCTTGCAAGATTGTATAATAAACTGTGATCGAACGAGACAGCCCGTGGTCGTCTAAGTCTATAATCGGGAGAAAAGGGGAATATATCGGGAGGGCTACCGGCTGGGGAATTTGCCCCTGGCGCTCCGAACTCGACCGGTGGAGACCTAACGGTGTCAACGAAACCAAGAGTTGTCTGGTGGCTGCCACGCTAGCGGGTATCTGGCGGATACGGCCGGTGACAAAACTAACAATTTGGGGGCTCGTCCGGGATCACTTATATACCCGGCCCTCTCGTTTGGACTAGGGAATTGATCTCAGTAATAACCAGACGCGTCACCGTGTATATTTACACAGACTTACTGAGTTCAGAACCCGACCACGAGCGAGACAAAGAAAAACTTCTAATTGGGCTTAAATTAAAGATAAAGTAAGAACCACTGGCTGCTCTCGGGGTCTGATTCACTGCCTCGGGTTTTTCAGCTCAAATTGTGTTTAGGTTTAACGGACGAAGGGACGTACAGGAATAAAGGTCAGACAACTCTGTGCACGGGGCAAGGTAAGAGAATTACTCTCCAAGAACAAAATTACGGTTAGAAGTTGAGAGTGGTCTCTTCCTTGTTTGACCACATAATAGGACAGTTCTGTTTGAGGGTTTGGAAGCAACCCAAGAGGACGAGGTGACCTATTATGGGAGGAAAACCGTCTAAGACGAGAGACGGAAGGAGAAGTAAGGCAAAGGGGTCAAACGGCATACCGCCGGATAGTCCGTTGGGAATGAAATTAAGTAATTGGGAAGATTCTGAGAAAACCCGGGGCCTCAATCGGAAAGTAATGATTAAGTATTGTTGTTTTATTTGGACTAAGGAACCAATCCGACCACCGACCGTGTTCTGGCCAAAATACGGTTCGGACGAAGATTGGGTATGTCAACTGTTAAACTTGTGTGTAAATGGAAGGTCAAAGCCAAACCCTGAAGAGATAAAATATGCAGCTTGTTGGGAGGGATCCGGTCCCCTGAATACCTCTCCGCCGTTAAACGTGTTTGCCATGTCCCCCCATCAGGGTAGTCAGTCCCGTCGTGGTCAGTCCCGTCCGTGGGAAGTATTGGACGTTTTGCCACCCCTGCCGGCCCCTAGACCCCACTCGCCCCCACCCTACGACGGGTCTCGCGACAAACCCGAGGGAGACACCACAGATGGACAAAGAGACGCCTCCAGCCCTTCCAGGGAAGACCCCGGGCCATCAGCATCTAAGACTTCCTCACTGTCGGAGTCAGAGTCCTCGGGACCGAGTACTAGAAGTAAAACTAGGGAACAAAAAGAGGCCAGGCAGCAGGTTGAGAACAAAAAACCCCAAGAAGTGGTTAAAATGAAACCCCTTCGAGAGGTCCCCTTTGGGGGGGGAGATACGGGATATGTGATAGTCCCTTTAAATACCGGGGATATTAGGCAATTCAGGAAGGAGCTGCCACCTTTATTAGAAGACCCCGAGGCGGTGGCAGCTCAACTTGACCAATTCCTGGGCCCTAACTTGTATTCATGGCAGGAGTTGGAGGCCATGATGAGAGTATTATTTAATTATGATGAGAGGGGTATGATCAGGAAGAAGGCTATGGAAATTTGGGACCGCGAACACCAACAGGGGGTCCAGGGCGAGGAGAAATATCCCCTCCAAGACCCAGATTGGGACCATAATACCCAGATTGGGAGAACTCATATGTCCGATCTCCGGAATTTGATAATTAGGGGAATACAGACCTGTGTCCCCAAACAACAGAATCTAAGTAAAGCTTTCGAGGTTTCCCAAGGTAAAGATGAGTCACCCAGTGCGTTCCTGGATAGACTTAGGGAATCGGTCCGGAAATACTCCAGCCTCGATCCAGATGGGGAAATAGGGCGAGGAATGTTGAAAGTCCACTTTGTCACCAAATCCTGGCCAGACATACAAAAGAAACTGCAGAAAATTGAGGACTGGAGTGGGAAAGATATTGGGGATCTGTTGCATGAAGCGCAGAAAGTGTTTGTTCAGAGGGACGCGGTAAGGGAGAAACAAAAAGCCAAGATGATGGTAGCCGCTGTAAGGGAAGTTTGCAAATCCACAGGAATGGTAGAAGAAGGACGAACGGAAGGTAGAGGACGGTCTAGAGGAGGTTGGCATAACGGAGGGAGGGAAAACCGCGGCCGGGGCCGTGGACGACCCTATGGAAACGGACGACTGCGACCGGCCGGGTGTTACCATTGCGGCCGATTGGGACATTTTAAAAGGGAATGCCCAGACTTAAAGAAGGAGCGAGAGGGGATCTATGAGATGGAGTACTCGGTAGACTAGGGAGACCGGGGGGCACTCGAAATAAGGGCCTACCAAGAACCCCTGGTAAACTTGAGGGTGGGCCAGAAAAGGGAGGAGGTGACGTTTTTAGTAGATACAGGCGCCGGGAGGCCTGCAATTCCCATTCATCCCGAAGGGAGTAATTACCAAACTCGTACGCTTAACATTTCAGGGGTAAAAGGGGGGGTTTTCCGGGCTCGGCTTTTCACTCCTTTAGAAATTGAATGGGAGGGCGAGAGGGTCACGGCAGAACTCCTTCACCTGCTCCATCTATCTTACGGACTGATGGGCCGAGACTTAATAGTAAAATTTGGGATTCAAATTAGTGT
Source organism: Carcharhinus amblyrhynchos (assembly GCF_965287045.1). Lineage (NCBI taxonomy): Eukaryota > Metazoa > Chordata > Chondrichthyes > Carcharhiniformes > Carcharhinidae > Carcharhinus > Carcharhinus amblyrhynchos. Next base: position 18,977 of record NW_027650044.1, on the reverse strand, counting down.
GGGAGAGAATGAAGAATTGCTGATCTCTATGGCTTACCTAGATGAACAGCAAATGGAACAAATAAACCCCAAAGTGTGGACGGCCAAGGGTAATCGTGGAAGACTATCGGTGACCCCCATAAAAGTTACCCTAAAGACAGGAAGCCCGGAGGTACGAGTCCGACAGTACCCGATCTCCTGGGAGGGGCGCCGGGGACTTAGCGGGGTGGTACGGGAGTTAATTTCAGATGGGTTGATAGAGCCCTGTATGTCCCAGTATAATTCCCCCATTTTGCCTGTCCGGAAACCTGATGGTAACTACAGGATGGTCCAGGACTTAAGAGAAATAAATAAAATTGTACAAGTCCGTCACCCGGTAGTCCCTAACCCCTACACCATCCTAGGGCGGATTCCGCCAGACCACAGCTGGTTCAGTGTGGTGGACTTAAAGGACGCCTTCTGGGCATGTCCCCTTGACCCAGATAGCCGAGACCTGTTCGCCTTTGAATGGGAAGACCCGGACACGGGAAGAAAACAACAATACCGGTGGACGGTTCTCCCACAAGGCTTTATGGAATCTCCGAACCTATTCGGGCAAATTTTGGAACAGGTCCTAGAGAGCCTAGTTTTACCCCCAGACTTAAAATTGATACAGTATGTAGATGATCTTTTACTTTCGGGGCCCTCCGACCGGCTAGTTCAAACTGGGACCAATGCCCTGCTTAACTTTCTCGCGGAACAGGGGCTAAGAGTGAGTCAGAAAAAGTTACAGTATGCAGAACGGGAAGTTCGATATCTGGGGCATCTAATTAGCTGTGGCCAGCGTAAAATAAGTCCTGAAAGAATCAGGGGAATTGTAGGATTAGGACTCCCTAGAACGAAACGAGAACTCAGGAAATTTCTGGGTCTACTCGGATATTGCAGACTCTGGATAGATAATTATGCCCCCCTGACGAAGGATCTGTATTTACGCCTGGTTGAAGGGGCCCCGGATAAAATCTGGTGGGATAGGGAGGGGGAAGATTTGATTACCAGCCTGAAACAAAAACTAGTGACTGCCCCAGTCCTGAGTTTACCGGATTATGATAAGACTTTTTTATTGTTCACCAATGCAAAACAGGGCACAGCCTTCGGGGTACTGACCCAGGAATGGGGAGGACACAGGAAACCGGTGGCCTTCCTGTCAAAGATTCTGGATCCTGTATCCCGAGGGTGGCCCGAATGTGTCCAAGTGGTAGCAGCCACGGCAAAATTGGTAGAGGAGAGTAGAAAGCTGACCTTTGGGGCGCCACTCACGGTGGTTACCCCACACCAGGTGAGGACAATTTTAAACCAAAAAGCGGGCCGCTGGTTAACAGACTCGAGGATCTTGAAATATGAAGCGATATTACTAGATCGAGATGACCTGAAACTAGAACTTAGTACGTGTCAGAATCCAGCGGAATTCCTGGGAGGGGAGGCGGAGGGGACCCTTGAACACCTGTGTGTGGACATAGTAGAATTACAAAGTAAGGTGCGGGAGGATCTACGAGATCAACCCTTGCACACGGGACAGAGGTGGTACATTGATGGGTCCTCTAGGATGGTGGAGGGCAAGAGACATAACGGGTATGCCATAATTAACGAAGAGGGATGGAAGGTAGAGGAACGGGGGCGGTTGCCCCCTTCGTGGTCGGCACAGACTTGCGAGTTGTATGCCCTCCACCGCGCCCTGACCAGCCTGGAAGGATCAGTAGGGACTATATACACAGATTCAAAATACGCTTATGGGGTGGTACATACCTTTGGAAAGATCTGGAAAGAGCGAGGCATGATTAACAGCCGCGGCAAGGAGTTGGTACATGAGGAACTAGTTGTTAAGATTTTGGAAGATCTGTTAAAACCACGGGAGATAGCAGTAGTCCACATTAGAGGGCATCAAAAAGGGGTTGGCCCAGAAGCCACGGGGAATCGCTTAGCAGATGAACAGGCTAGAATAGCAGGGATGGAGGGGGACCTGGTCGACTGTTTGGCGTGGATACCACAGGTATCGGAGATACAAGAAGTGCCAGTGTTCACAGAAAAAGAGGAGGAAGAGCTCAGGATGATCGGAGGGGAAAAGGGAGAGGAAGGGAGGTGGCTGCTACCAGATGGACGTCAGTTATTGAACCGATCCCTAACCAGGGAAGTTCTGACCCAGCTACACCAGGGGAGCCATTGGGGAACCCAGGCGTTGTGCGATGCCTTCCTGCGGCAATATGCCCACCCAGGGGTCCATACGGTGGCCCAACAGGTCACGCAGGACTGCCTGATATGCCGGAAGGTGAACAAAAGGGGGTTACAACAGACTAGGGGAGGGGGCCGGGCCCCTGCATACCGGCCCTTCGAGTATATCCAGATTGACTATACTGAACTTCCCCCGATCGGACGACTGAAATATCTCCTGGTAATGGTGGACCACTTAACGGGATGGGTAGAAGCCTTCCCCACCGCCACTGCGGTCGCGAGTCAGGTATCCAAGATCCTACTAGAACAGATTGTTCCGAGGTTTGGGGTCCCCCGAGCGGTAGATTCCGACCAGGGAAGCCACTTTACTTCGACAGTGCTGCAGGGTGTAATGCGTGCGGTGGGGATAGACTGGGACTTCCACACTCCTTGGCATCCCCCTTCCTCAGGGAAAGTAGAGAGAATGAACCAGACCCTCAAAACACAACTCACAAAATTGACAGTGGAAACCGGCTTACCCTGGACAAAATGCTTGCCCCTTGCCCTACTCCGAATACGAACGCAACCACGTAGAGATTTAGGGATTTCCCCATATGAGATGATGTTCGGTCTTCCCTTGTGGGACCTCGAGGTGAGCTGCCTATTTTTGAAACCAGGGATGTCTTTGTAAAAAAATATGTTGAAGCATTGGTATCTGCTCTCTCTCATTTGCGCCAACAGGGACTCATAGCCCAGACACCGCCCTTGGCTTTCGCGGTTCACTCGATCAAGCCCGGACACTGGGTTCTCATCAAGACCTGGAAACCGAAGACCCTAGACCCGGTCTGGGACGGCCCTTTCCTGGTGTTACTAACAACTGAAACAGCTGTCCGAACAGCAGAACGAGGCTGGACTCACTACACCTGAGCAAAGGGGCCCGTACCGGCACCGGACGAGAACATCCTCTCAACCCCGGACAGAAGCAATCCAGCAGAAGACAACTGAACGGACACTTTGGTCAGGGCACGAGAATTCAAAAATGTGGCTTGTACTCTTGCTGGTGTACACTGTAACTTTGGTGGGAGGGGGATGGAAAGGGGACGCGGTAGATAGGTGGTACGCTGAGGAAGGGAAAAATGCTGGTCAGCAATACAGTCTTACTGTACAAAAAGCAACCCAGACACAGGTATTACAGATAGATTTATGCCGGATGGTACCATGTGGGACAGCGGGGGAACTAAATGACCCTAAAAACAGCCTGGCGAGACAAAAGAAATATCAGGGAAAATCGATGGAGCTACTATTTCTGGGGACAGGATTGGGAGAGGATCAAGCTCTTGGGGTACGGGAAAGAATAACATTGGTGCCGAAAGCGATCTACCCGAGGGACTGTGGAATAGATCAGTGCAACCCCCTTTATCTGACCATAAAACAAACCAACTGGGTGGTCAAGAAAAATCTGCACACTGGGCTAGAGGGTCAGGTACTTGGAGTACGGGTTCAGGAGGAGCGGCTGTGCTGTGTAAGAATTACCCTCCAAGAGGCAACAGCCACAAACTCGTCCATACCCCGTGTAACTGCCCTGACTCCTGGAAACTCCGAAAAGGTTAAAGTGATACAGATAAAAGATTTAAGGGAGACCGTAGAGATAGAGACAGGGTTCAGGGAAATTAACGCATGGTTGGAGTGGGTTCGGTATACTGTCCAGAGTCTTGGAAAAGACAACTGTTATGCGTGCGCAGGTAGTAGACCGAGTCCGCAGGTGGTTCCACTCCCTACACTAAAAGAAGGTGGAATTGAGTGTTTGGTGAAACTGTACCAACACCGAACCGCCTGGGAAGATCCCACATGTCAGTCTCTGGGCTTAACGTTCCCACCGGTCCAGCACAACCGATATTCCCAGGTGCCCTCCTTTTCCGGGGCATCGGGTGTCCATCAAACCTGCATACAGAGGATGGGGAAAGAGTGGGATCAGAACGTTGGGAGCCTGACTCTGTGTCAGCAGGTCATCCAAGTAGACACTACTAAGGATGGTGGGAATTATTCCCAGATACAGGTCCCCCGGGCCGACCTTTGGTGGTACTGCGGGGGTGCAGAACTACGAGCCACCTTACCCCGGAAATGGACTGGGACGTGTGCCATAGTACAACTAGCCATACCATTCACCCTAGCCTTTGAACGAAAGGGAACAAAGGTTACCCCCCGGACAACCCGGAAGCGCCGCAGTATCCCCTCGTCGTTTGATGACAGGATTTACCTGGATTCCATCGGGGTACCCAGAGGGGTTCCGGATGAATATAAAGCCAGGAATCAAATAGTGGCAGGGTTCGAATCTCTGTTCTGGTGGGTCACTATCAACAAAAATGTAGATTGGATAAACTACATATATTATAACCAACAGAGGTTGATAAACTATACCCGGGATGCTATAAAAGGGATAGCGGAACAGTTAGATGCTACGTCCCGAATGGCTTGGGAGAACCGACTAGCTCTGGATATGATTCTGGCCGAGAAAGGGGGAGTCTGTGTTATGATCGGGACTCAATGCTGTACTTTCATCCCCAACAATACCGCTCCCGACGGATCAATCACCCGGGCTCTGAGGGGCTTGACAACTCTAGCCGACGAGTTGGCAGAGCATTCGGGGGCAAACACCGACTGGACCGGGTGGCTGGACGAATGGTTCGGGAGATGGAAAGGGGTGGTAGTATCAATGTTAGTATCCTTCATGGTGGTATCAGGGGTCCTGGCGGCCTTAGGATGCTGCGTTATTCCCTGCATTCGGGGATTAACGCAGAGACTGATAGAGACGGCTCTTATGAAACGGGATGTCACTGATGGAAGGGTGGTGGGAATCCACTTGGAAAGGGAGGAAAGGGAGACCCTCCTAGATAGGTCTCCCCATGATGAAGATTGGGACGAGCAAGTGGATAGTATGTTAGCCGAACTGGAACAACCTACTCGCGCATATCTGAACTAGATCTGGAAAAAGGGATGCTAGTAAAAAAAAAAATTACAGACAGTAAAAAGAAAAGGGGGGATTGTGAGAAGTAGTGTAATTTTTAAGGCTGCAAGAGCTAACAGTACAATCAACAGTGATGGACGAGTTCAGCAGCATACAGAAAGGGGGAGGCACATGACAGACAGTTAACTAGGTTACACGAAACAGATAACCGCAGTGATGAGATTAAGCGCAAAATGGGAGTTGAGAGAGTGTTAATTGAAGGAATGACACAATACAAGCCATTTACAGTGTTTAAAGTTAACAAGGTTAACAGCCAAATAAGGGGAAATAACACAATACAAGCCATCACAATGTTTGAAAAACAGTATAAAATGTGTTGTCCACGCGTGTAAGGTGTGCGCACCAGCTCACCCGATCTTGCAAGATTGTATAATAAACTGTGATCGAACGAGACAGCCCGTGGTCGTCTAAGTCTATAATCGGGAGAAAAGGGGAATATATCGGGAGGGCTACCGGCTGGGGAATTTGCCCCTGGCGCTCCGAACTCGACTGGTGGAAACCTAACGGTGTCAACGAAACCAAGAGTTGTCTGGTGGCTGCCACGCTAGCGGGTATCTGGCGGATACGGCCGGTGACAAAACTAACACAGGGAATGGCTTCTTTAATGTGTTTAGGGTGGAAGCTGGAGAGGTGGAGCATTGTGAGGTTATCTGTGGCTTGCGGTACAGTGAGATGCTGAGGTGACCGTCCTTAATGGAGATGCGTGTGTCCAAGAATGCAACCGATTCTGGAGAGTAGTCCATGGTGAGTCTGATGGTTCAAAAATTTGGGTCAGAGCCCCTGCAATCTCCTCCTTTGTAACAAACTCTGAGAACCATGGATGACTAGAAACATTCAGGATAAAGTGAAAATAAAAAGAGACTTTTAACAAGTATAACAGAGTAAGTCTGCGGAATACAGAAAGTGCAGTATTGAGCTTAGAGTAGATTCTTACAGAAAAACTTCTCAGGTTAATATGTCGAGGATTCAACAAGAGAAGAAGCTGTGTTGGACCTAATTCTGGGGAAGTGAAGCCAGACAGGTGGTTGATGTGTTGGTGGGGGAGCATTTTGGTGATAGCTTTCAGAATATGGTTCAATTCTAATTTGTTAAGGAAAAGAAATTGAAAAGTTGCAGAAAAGGGTTTTGGATTGGGGAGAGTAGATTTTAGCAAAATTAGGCAGGATCTAGCCAACATAGACTGGAATGAGATACTTGTGGGGACATCTACAGAAAAGCAGTGGGGATGCTCAAGGATGAAATGGGGAGGGTACAGGTCCAACATGTTCCCTTTAGGGTAATAGGAAGGTGTAACAAACCCAGAGAACCATGGATGACCAGAGGCATTCAGGATAGAATGAGAAGGAAAAGAGGCTTTTAACAAGTATAAGGGCAGAGGCATTAGTGGAGTACAGGAAGTGCAAGATGCAGCTTAAGAAATTAATTAGGAGACATAGAGGGATATGAGAAAGGTCTGGCTGGTAAAAGTAGGGAAAATCCAAAGATATTCTAATAGTACATCTATGGGAAGAGGAAAACCAGGGACAAAGTAGGGCCCATTAGAGACCAAGGGGGAAATCTGTGAGAGGAGGACATTGGTAGAGTGTTAAATGAATATTTCACACCTCTCTTCACCTGTGAGAATGAGGAGGTAGTTATGGAACTCGGGGAGAGAGACTGTGAGGCTCTAGAGAAAATTATCATAGGGAGTGACAAGGTATTGGAGGTATTGGTGGGCTTAAAAGTGGACAAATCTCCAGGTCCAGGTGAATTGTGTCCCTGGCTGTTGTGGGAGGTAGGGAGGAAATTGCAGGGCTCTGATTCAAATTCCTCCCTACCCAGCAGGGAGCTGCCAGTCAAGTGGAGAACAGCTAATGTGGTCCCACTATTTAAGAAAAGTTGCAGAGACAAGCCAGGGAACTACAGATCAATGAGTCTCTCGATATGATTAGGAAACAACTGGGAATGATTGTCACCAGTGGAGCTGTACCCTCTCAGTTTACCAAGCACTGTCTCTTTCAAACACAGTTCTAGCTTTTTAATACAGAGTAAGGCACAGAACTGGGGCATGATAACAGATGCGAACAGTGTCATTGATCATTGATAAGGTCATTATGGTTCTCTGGTCGATGTCGGAATCTGTGGAGAGAAGGAAAGGTATCAATAATATAAAATGATTTAGTCGGGAATGAGTGAGCAGAGAACTTCTTTCCCAGTGAGTTAATTCTCTTCTTTGCTGGAAAGATGACCTTTACAAATATAAAACTGACAGTCAGGAGCTTTGTGCCAATGGAAAGTTGTGTTTCACACACCTGTAACTGTGGAGTTAGTGTCTGTGAGCAGTGTAGCAGCTGAGATGATGGGAAGATCAGGAGCTGGATGGGTTCATGAATCGGTGATATATCCAGGAAGAAAGCACAATTGTCAACTGTGAAAGGATTGTGTTGCTCCAGCTGGAGACTGCTGACATTGACACTCACTGAGCTATTTTACAGGAGGATGTTTTGTATATTCCAGTTCATAAGATTCTAACTCAAGCCTGCGTCCTGGTGAAACAGTAGTGAATAAGCCAGGAAGAAGTGATGATAACAGGGAACAGAGCAAGGGGAAACTATAGTATTCGAGTTTGGCACACAGAGGGTTAATGTAAGACTGAGTGTCAGTGATGTAGGAGAGCTCATGAGCTACACTTTGAAGCAATCTGATATTGGACAACACAGAGTGTAAGAGTGAACATGGGGATGGTACTGGCTTGTACCTTTAGCTGTATATTTCCCAACAGATTTTAGCTCCGTAAAGACTTGCAGTTAACCTAGATGTGATGTGATTTGATTTATTATTGTCACATACATTAACATACAGTGAAAAGTTTTGTTTCTTGCACACTATATGGACAAAGCATACCGTTAGAACATAGAACATAGAACACTACAGCACAAACAGGCCCTTCGGCCCACGAGTTGCGCCGATCACATCAACACCCACCAACCTACAGACCTATCTATAACCCTCAATCTCATTAAACCCCATATACTCATCCAGAAGTCTTTTAAAAGACCCCAGCGAGTTCGCCTCCACCACCACTGACGGCAGCCGATTCCACTCACTCACCACCCTCTGAGTGAAAAACTTACCCCTAACATCACTTCTGTACTTTCCTCCCTGCACCTTAAATCTGTGTCCTCTCGTAGCAACCATTTCAACCCGGGGAAATAGCCTCTGAGAGTCCACCCTATCTATTCCTCTCAACATTTTGTAAACATCTCAACCTTCGTCTCTCCAGGGAAAAGAGTCCCAGCTCCCTCAACCTAACTTCATAAGGCATGCCTCCCAGTCCAGGCAACATCCTTGTAAATCTCCTCTGTACCCTTTCAATAGCTTCTAGAGAAGGAAACGTTCATAGAGAAGGAAATGCAAGAGTGCAGAATATAGTGTTACATCATAGCTAGGGTGTAGAGAAAGATCAACTTAATGCAAGGTATCAACTTAATGGGATCTGGATAGGCTGAGCGAGTGGGCGAGGACCTGGCAGATGGAGTATAATGTTAGCAAGTGTGAGGTTATCCACTTTGGCAGGAATAATAGTAGGAGGGATTACTATTTAAAGGGCGAAAAGCTGCAGCATGCTACAGTGCAGAGGGACCTGGGGGTCCTTGTGCATGAGTCGCAAAAACCCAGTCTGCAGGTGCAGCAGGTGATCAAGAAGGCGAATGGGATGCTGGCCTTTATAGCGAGGGGGATAGAATATAAAAGCAGGGAGGTCTTGCTGCAACTGTACAGGGCACTGGTGAGGCCGCAGCTGGAGAACTGTGTGCAGTTTTCGTCGCCGCACTTGCGCAAGGATATTTTGGCCTTGGAGGGAGTGCAGAGGAGGTCCACTAGGCTGATACCAGAGATGAGGGGGTTGGACTATGAAGAGAGACTAAATAGACTGGGTCTGTACTCGTTGGAGTTTAGAAGGATGAGGGGGGGATCTTAAGATAATGAAAGGGATGGATAGGGTAGAGGTGGAGAGATTCTTCCTGTTCAGAAAGGATAGCAGGACTAGAGGGCACAGCCTCAAGATAAGGGGGGTGCAGTTTAGAACAGAGTTGAGGAGGAACTTCTTCACTCAAAGGGTGGTGAATCTCTGGAATTCTCTGCCCGTCGAAGTGGTGGAGGCTAGCTCGCTAAATATATTTAAGACACGGGTAGGTAGGTTTCTGATAGACAAGGGAATTAAGGGTTCTGGGGAAAAAGCGGGAAAGTGGAACTGATCCACTTCAGATCAGCCATGATCTTATTGAATGGCGGGGCAGGCTCGAGGGGCTAGATGGCCTACTCCTGCTCCTATTTCTTATGTTCTTAGGTCAGTCCATTTAAAAATCTGACAGCAGCAGGGAAGAAACTGTCCTTGAGTTGGTTGGTATCTTTTGTAACTTTTTCCTGAAGGAAGAAGGTGGAAGAGAGAATGTTCGGGGTGTGTGAGGTCCTTAATTATGCTGGCTGCTTTGCCGAGGCAGTGGGAAATGTAGACAGAGTCAATGGATGGGAGGCTGGTTTGCCTGATGGATTGGACATGTGACAATGAAGACTTCTTTCTGACCAAACTGTGTCCAACAGCCTACAACACAACTGGGAAGTCCTTTGCAGCAGTATTCAGGCAAAATCGAGCTTCTTGGGTCACTGTGGGTATCTCTCCTGTACCAATATTCATTACCCATCCGAGTTACCCTGGAGGAGGCAGTGGTGAGCTGCCTTGTTATAGAGTCAGAGGTTTACAGCATGGAAAGAGGCCCTTCGGCCCAACTTGTCCACGCTGCCTTTTTGATAAAATGCCGAAGTTAATTCTAATTGCCCACATTTGGCCCATATCCCTCTATACCCATTGTACCCATGTAACTATCTAAATGCTTTTTAAAAGATAAAATTGTACCTGCCTCTACTACTACCTCTGACAGCTTGTTCCTGACATTCACCACTCTCTGTGTGAAAAAAATTGCCTCTCTGGACACTTTTGTATCTCTCCCCTCTCATCTGAAACCTATGCCGTCTCATTTTAGACTCCCCTACCTTTGAGAAAAAATATTGTCTATGTCCTTGTCTATGCCTCTCATTATTTTGTTGACCTCTATAAGGTCACCCCTCAGCCTTCTATACTCCAGGGAATAAAGTCCCAGTCTATTCAGCCTCTCCTTATAACTCAATCCATCAAGTCCTGGTAGCATCCTCGTACATCTTTTCTGCACTCTTTCTAGTTTAATAATATCCTTTCTATAATAGGGTGACCAGAATTGCACACAGTATTCCAAGTGTGGCCTTACCAATGTCTTGTACAACTTCAACAAGACATCCCAACTCCTGTATTCAATGTTCTAACCAATGAAACCAAGCATGCTGACTGCCTCCTTCACCACTCTGTCCACCTGTGACTCCACTTTCAAGGAGCTATGAACATGTACCCCCAGATCTGTTTGTTCTGTAACTCTCCCCAACACCCTACCATTAACTGAGTATCATAGAATCCAACCATGCAGAAGGAGGCCATTTGGCCCATCGAGTCTACACTGACCACAGTCCCACCTGCAAATCCCCATGCATTTACCCTGATAATCCCCTGAGTCAATTTAGCATGGCCAATCAACCTTTCCCCCACATCTTTGGACTGTGGGAGGAAACTGGAGCATCCGGATGAAACCCATACAGACATGGGAAGAAAGTGTAAACTCCACACAGACAGTGACCCGAGTCCGGAATTGAATTTGATCTATCACCAACATCTCATCCCTGTCTAATTGGCTTCAACCAACTCCTTTGTCTGTGATTGAGTTTGAGAAATAGTTCATTTACTTACCTGGCCAGGCAGTCAAACGATGGTATTCGGGAGTTGACCCTGCAGACTGGTGGAGGAATGAATGTCTGGGCTAAATGGAGAAGAAATCACCATGAATTTGCTGTAACCTGTGAGGCTTGATTCTCCTCCTTTGGTCTGGTGTGGCATGTTTGTGTGTTACGCTGCCAGTGTTTATTGCCCATTCCGACTTGCCCTCAAAAGGTGCTGGTGAGTTTCCTTCACAAACTACTGCCATCTGTGTCAGGTAGGTACACCCACAGTGCTGTTAGGGAAGAAGGTTCTTCACGAAACAAATAAGGGTTTTTTTTTGGACTTTGAGATGTTGAAGTTCAAAGCTTTCCCTAATATCGCTGCTGAGAAAACGCTGGAGGGAAGTTTGGGAATACTGAAGGAAAAGTTTGATAACTGACTGTGCTGGGAAAGCTGTTTCTCCAGAGGGGAATGCTGCAACCTGCAATCTGGATCTGCAAACTTTTCCAATCAATGCAGGAAGACTGTTTGCATGTGAATTTCCAATCTCTGATTTTAAAATCTCTTCACAAAGATGTCAGCAAATTACTTGTTAACATCCAGACAGAACCCAACTTCAGATGCATGGTCCCTTCCAGATAGAAACACAAGATCAGATTTGAGGGGGCCCCGAGGTCAACGAGACCCCCAGCAGCCTGGCTCTCAAACCACTTCTTTTGTAAACTCTGGTAGGTACAAACCTAACCTCCAGAACCTTTCCCCATTAGACAACCCACCCACTCAGATATCAGGTCAGTAAACCTTCTCGGAACTTTTTCAAATGGTTTTAAACCTGTCCTTAAATAAGGAGATCAATACTGTAAGCAACACTGCAAATGTTGTCTCACCAAGGCCTGTAAAACTGAAGCATAACTCCCAATATTTATAATTCAGTCCCTTCACAATAAACAATCACATTCTATTACCTTTCCCAATTATCTCGACCTGTGTATTATTAACCTTTTGGCATCCAGATCCCTCTGCACCTCCTAGCTCTGCAATCGCTCCCCATTTAGATAACAAGTGTACTGTTTATTCTTCCTGCCAGAATGGACAATTTCACCAGATATTTTCACCAGAGTCACAAAAACCCAGCTTGCAGGTGCAGCAGGTGGTCAGGAAGGCAAATGGGATGCTGGCCTTCATAGCGAGGGGGATTGAATATAAAAGTAGGGAGGTCTTGCTGCAGCTGTATAGGGCATTGGTGAGGCCGCAGCTGGAGTACAGTGTGCAGTTTTGGTCGCCGTACTTACGCAAGGATATTTTGGCCTTGGAGGGAGTGCAGAGGAGGTTTACTAGGCTGATGCCGGAGTTGAGGGGGTTGAACTATGAGGAGAGGCTGAATAAACTAGGCTTGTACTCGTTAGAGTTTAGAAGAGTGAGGGGAGATCTCATTGAGACGTATAAGATGATGAATGGGATGGATAGGATAGAGGTGGAGAGACTCTTCCCGCTCAGAAAGGATAGTAGGACTAGGGGGCACAGCCTCAAGATAAAGGGGGGGCGGTTTAGAACGGAGTTGAGGAAGAACTTCTTCACTCAAAGGGTGGTGAATCTCTGGAATTCTCTGCCCGTTGAAGTGGTGGAGGCTGCCTCGCTAAATATTTTTAAGAAGCGGGTTGATGGGTTTTTGATAAGAGAGGGGATTAAGGGTTATGGGGAGAGGGCGGGAATGTGGAACTGAGCCACGAGAGATCAGCCATGATCTTATTGAATGGTGGGGCAGGCTCAAAGGGCCAGATGGCCTACTCCTGCTCCTATTTCTTATGTTCTTATATTTTGCCCACTCACATTACCTATCGATATCTACATAAAGGTGTCCATGGATTCTGCAAATGTTTATTGAAATAGCAGGAATTCTAGTCGATGAATCTGGAAATTGAAGCTGCCAATGTTGTCTGTGGTTACTATTACTCTTAACAGAGTCCTGAGATCCTGGAGTGAGTGAAGAGAAAGTGGGATGACATTGGAGGAATTCATTGTGTGGCTGTGAGGATAGAGAAAGGACCAGTATCAACAGCAAGGACAAGGCTGTGGTTGCCATTGGCCATTCCCATGACCCCACCCATATGCAGACTGTTGTCCACTGTGCACCTCCATCCCTGGGACCCCCCTTGCAGACATGCAACCCCCACAGTAAAACCAGACGCACAGGGTAACAGAGCCACCTGGGACTGAGACAACTGTACTAGCCTGGGCAGCAACACATGTGCACACGCACAAACAGATACACACAGACACACACAGACACACACACACAAGCACTGAATCATAGAAACTAGAAGCAGGAGGAGGCCATTCGGCCCTTCGAGCCTGCTCCACCATTCATCACCATCATGGCTGATCATCCAACTCAAGATCCTAATTCTGCTTTCTCCCCTAAACCTTTGATCTCATTCACCCCAGGTGCTATATCCAGATGCTTCTTGAATACATTGTAGTATTCAATAGCATCAACTACTTCCTGTGGTCATGAATTCCACAGGCTCACCACTCTTTGGGCGAAGAAATGTCTCCTCACTTCTGTCCTAAATCCTCAGATTGTGATCCCTCGTTCTGGACTCCCCCACCATCGGGAACATCCTTCCTGCATCTACCCTGTCTGGTCTTGTTAGAATTTTATAAGTCTCTATGAGATCCCCCCCTCATTTGTCTGAACTCCAGTGAAAACAATCCAAGTCAATCTCTCCTCAGACATCAGTCCTGTCATCCCCAGAATCAGCCTGGTAAACTTTCACTGCACTCCCTCGAGAGCAAGAACATCCTTCCTTAGGAAAAGGAGACCAAAACTGCACACAATACTCTGTGTGGCCTCACCAAGACCCTGTATAATTGCAACAACACATCCCTGCTCCTGTACTCGAAACCTCTCGCAATGAAGGCCAATGTACCATTTGCCTTCTTTACCGCCTGCTGCACCTGCATGCTTACCTTCAATGACTGGTGTACAAGGACACCCAGATCCCTCTGCACACTCCCCTCTCCCAATTTACAGCCATTCAGGTGCAATTTCATTTATCAGACGCACACGCAGGCAGGCAGACAGCCAGACGCATTGACAACACACACACACACACACACACACACAGTCTTCCCACCCAGAATTAGTGGCCAGTGAAGATGGGAATCTGTTGGGAAGTTGCTCTGGTACCAGCCCATCCAGGGCTCTCCCAGCCGTTTCTCTTGGCTGCTCTGATCAGAGTTGGTGGCAGCATTGTGTGTGTCCCATCCGCAGCCAATCAATCACACTGCTGTGAATCTACTCTCTTGTGACAGCGAGAATCATTGCAAATCAATATTTTCATGATTCCTACAGCTGGGTAATAACTGTCTCCCGCAAATGGTCAAAGAGACAGGAGCGGAGGAGAAACTCTGTACCTCTGTGACTGCACCACCTTCTGACGACGGAAAAATTTAACTCTGTTCCTTTCAGCACTAAGAAAGAAAAGAGACAAAAGCAATCATCAGTGGATGTTCAAGCCCCAATTCCTCTCACAAACAATCATTTCACAGTAACTTCATTGCAGTATCAATGTAAGCCAACTTGTGACTTGAATAAATACACTTTAAATTTTAAACTAGGTGTGATGAGAAATGTATATTAAAAAGCAAAGAAGAGAACAGAGAAAAATACAGCATACAATGCTGCCACTAACTCTGATCAGAATCCTGCCCAGAGCAGCCGAGAGAAACGGCTGGGAGAGGCCTGAATGGGCTGGTACCGGAGCAACTTCCCAAAGATTCCCATCTTCACTGGCAACAAATTCTGGGTGGGAAGACTGTCTATGTGTGCGTCTGCCTGTCTGTCTGTGTGTGCGTCTGCCTGTCTGTCTGTGTGTGCGTCTGATAAATGAAATTGCATCTGACTGGCTGTAAAGACAAGGGGATTAAGGGGTATGGGGAGAAAGTGGGAAAGTGGAACTGATCCACTTCAGATCAGCCATGATCTTATTGAATGGGGGGGCAGGCTCGAAGGGCTAGATGGCCTACTCCTGCTCCTATTTCTTATGTTCTTAAATTGCGAGAGGGGAGTGTGCAGCAGGACCTGGGTGTCCTTGTGCACCAGTCACTGAAGGTAAGCATGCAGGTACTCCTGCTCCTATTTCTTATGTTCTTATGATACAATGTGTTGACAATCCAAACAGGGAGTGGATCACACTAGACTTGGAATTGGGGATCAAGCCAGGCCGGGGGAAATCGATATTTCAGTGGGGGGGCATTTTGGGCAGAGCACCCAAAATTCCATCAGATTTCAGACAGCCACGGATAAGGATCAAAGAACAAAGAAAATTACAGAACAGGAATAGGCCCGTTGGCCCTCCAAACCTGCACCCACCACACTGCCTGACTGAACTAAAACCCCCTACCCTACTCCCCCACCGACACTCACACTCACACTCCCCCACCGACACTCACACTCACACTCCCCCACCGACACTCACACTCCCACAGCCCCCCCGACGCTCACACTCACACAGCCACCCCGACGCTCACACTCCCAAGGCCCCCCCGACGCTCACACTCACACTCCCCCCCCGACGCTCACACTCACACTGCCCCCCCGACGCTCACACTCACACTCCCCCCCCGACGCTCACACTCACACAGCCACCCCGACGCTCACACTCCCAAGGCCCCCCCGACGCTCACACTCACACTCCCCCACCGACACTCACACTCCCACTGCCCCCCCCGACGCTCACACTCACACAGCCACCCCGACGCTCACACTCCCACTGCCCCCCCGACACTCACACTCCCACTGCCCCCCCGACGCTCACACTCCCAAGGCCCCCCCGACGCTCACACTCACACTCCCCCCGCTGACACTCACACTCCCACTGCCCCCCCGACGCTCACACTCCCAAGGCCCCCCCGACGCTCACACTCACACTCCCCCCCCGACGCTCACACTCACACTGCCCCCCCGACGCTCACACTCCCACTGCCCCCCCACGCTCACACTCCCACTGCCCCCCCGACACTCACACTCCCACTGCCCCCCCGACACTCACACTCACACTCCCCCCCGGCGCTCACACTCACACTCCCCCCCCGACACTCACACACTCACTGCCCCCCCGACGCTCACACTCCCACTGCCCCCCCGACACTCACACACACACTCCCCCCCCGACGCTCACACTCCCACAGCCCCCCCGACACTCACACACTCACTGCCCCCCCGACGCTCACACTCCCACTGCCCCCCCGACGCTCACACTCCCACTGCCCCCCCGACGCTCACACTCCCAAGGTCCCCCCGACACTCACACTCCCAAGGTCCCCCCGACACTCACACTCACACTCCCCCCCCGACGCTCACACTCACACTCCCCCACCGACACTCACACTCCCACAGCCCCCCCGACACTCACACTCTCAAGGTCCCCCCGACACTCACACTCACACTCCCCCCCCGACGCTCACACTCACACTCCCCCACCGACACTCACACTCCCACAGCCACCCCGACGCTCACACTCCCAAGGCCCCCCCGACGCTCACACTCACACTCCCCCCGCTGACACTCACACTCCCACTGCCCCCCCGACGCTCACACTCCCAAGGCCCCCCCGACGCTCACACTCACACTCCCCCCCCGACGCTCACACTCCCACTGCCCCCCCGACGCTCACACTCCCACTGCCCCCCCGACACTCACACTCACACTCCCCCCCCGACGCTCACACTCCCACAGCCCCCCCGACACTCACACTCACACTCCCCCCCCGACGCTCACACTCCCACAGCTGCCCCGACACTCACACTCCCCCCCGACGCTCACACTCCCACAGCCCCCCCGACACTCACACTGCCCCCCCAACGCTCACACTCGCACAGCCCCCCCCGACGCTCACACTCCCCCCCGACACTCACACTCCCACAGCCCCCCCAACGCTCACACTCACACAGCCCCCCCGACGCTCACACTCCCAAGGCCCCCCCGACACTCACACTCCCACAGCCCCCCTGACACTCACACTCACACTCCCCCCCCGACGCTCACACTCCCAAGGCCCCCCCGACGCTCACACTCCCACTGCCCCCCCCGACGCTCACACTCACACTCCCCCCCCGACGCTCACACTCCCACTGCCCCCCCGACGCTCAGACTACCAAGGCCCCCCCGACACTCACACTCACACTCCCCCCCCGACGCTCACACTCCCACTGCCCCCCCGACGCTCACACTCCCACAGCCCCCCCGACGCTCACACTCCCACGGCCCCCCCGACGCTCACACTCCCACGGCCCCCGCAACGCTCACACTCACACTCCCCCCCCGACGCTCACACTCACACTCCCCCCCCGACGCTCACACTCCCACTGCCCCCCCCGACGCTCACACTCACACTGCCCCCCCGACGCTCACACTCCCACTGCCCCCCCGACGCTCACACTCCCAAGGCCCCCCCGACACTCACACTCACACTCCCCCCCCGACACTCACACTCCCACTGCCCCCCCGACACTCACACTCACACTCCCCCCCCGACGCTCACACTCCCACAGCCCCCCCGACGCTCACACTCCCACTGCCCCCCCGACGCTCACACTCCCACAGCCCCCCCGACGCTCACACTCCCACTGCCCCCCCGACGCTCACACTCCCACTGCACCCCCCGACACTCACACTCACACTCCCCCCCCGACGCTCACACTCCCACAGCCCCCCCGACGCTCACACTCCCCCCCTGACGCTCACACTCCCACAGCCCCCCCGACACTCACACTCCCCCCCCGACGCTCACACTCCCACTGCCCCCCCCGACACTCACACTCACACTCCCCCCCCGACGCTCACACTCCCACAGCCCCCCCGACACTCACACTCCCCCCCTGACGCTCACACTCCCACAGCCCCCCCGACACTCACACTCCCCCCCCGACGCTCACACTCGCACAGCACCCCCGACGCTCACACTCACACTCCCCCCCCGACGCTCACACTCCCACTGTCCCCCCGACGCTCACACTCACACTCCCCCCCCGACGCTCACACTCCCACAGCCCCCCCGACACTCACACTCCCCCCCTGACGCTCACACTCCCACAGCCCCCCCGACGCTCACACTCCCCCCCGACTCTCCCACTGCCCCCCCCGACACTCACACTCACACTCCCCCCCCGACGCTCACACTCGCACAGCCCCCCCCGACGCTCACACTCCCCCCCGACACTCACACTCCCACAGCCCCCCCAACGCTCACACTTCCACAGCCCCCCCGACGCTCACACTCCCAAGGCCCCCCCGACGCTCACACTCACACTCCCCCCCCGACGCTCACACTCCCACGGCCCCCCGACACTCACACTCACACTCCCCCCCCGACGCTCACACTCCCACGGCCCCCCGACACTCACACTCACACTCCCCCCCCGACGCTCACACTCCCACGGCCCCCCGACACTCACACTCACACTCCCCCCCCGACGCTCACACTCCCACAGCCCCCCCGACGCTCACACTCCCCCCCGACTCTCCCACTGCCCCCCCCGACACTCACACTCACACTCCCCCCCCGACGCTCACACTCCCACGGCCCCCCGACACTCACACTCACACTCCCCCCCGACGCTCACACTCCCACGGCCCCCCCGACACTCACACTCCCACGGCCCCCCCGACGCTCACACTCCCACGGCCCCCCGACACTCACACTCCCACGGCCCCCCCGACACTCACACTCCCACGGCCCCCCCGACGCTCACACTCCCACCGCCCCCCCCGACGCTCACACTCCCACTGCCCCCCCGACGCTCACACTCACACTCCCCCCCCGACACTCACACTCACACTCCCCCCCCGACACTCACACTCCCCCCCCGACACTCACACTCCCAAGGCCCCCCCGACGCTCACACTCCAAGGCCCCCCCGACGCTCACACTCCCAAGGCCCCACCGACGCTCACACTCCCAAGGCCCCCCCGACGCTCACACTCACACTCCCCCCCCCGACGCT